>NW_022995372.1:632377-869497 GCF_004354385.1 Drosophila innubila | reverse complement strand
TAGAAGCATCTACCACCCAAGTGACGGTGATGAAAAAGATTGAGAATGTGGGCGAAAAGATAACTGAGGGTCTTTCGGATCGCACGGGCTTACCACCTTGGGTTGTTGTCACCATTATAATAGTCGTATTCCTGGTCGTCTTTGGTATCATATTCTTTTGTGTGCGAAGATTCCTTAAGAAGCGAAGAACCAAAGATGGTAAGGGTAAGAAGGGTGTTGATATGAAATCGGTACAATTATTGGGATCGGCATACAAAGAGAAAGTAAGTATCTGAAATGCCATCAAATCTTAGTAGTTATTGGGTTCTGGTATGCCATAGGTTCAGCCTGATATGGAGGAACTCACCGAAAATGCCGAAGAAGGCGACGAAGAGGACAAACAGAGCGAGCAAAAACTGGGGCGACTTAACTTTAAGGTGAGCTTTTCAATATTCCAATAATACTCCCATTTTAAAAACCGTAGCCGAAACTCAACTTTGCAAATGTCCTGCCAACACAATAACTTTACTATTTCCAAATAATACTAGATACTTTTAAATGATCAATGCACTGTCGTTAATGTCGTTTGTACACAAAGGAAACACCAGTCAAGTCAAGTCAAGTCGAGTACAATCGAGAGTGACAGTAATACATGCCCAAAAAACTTGCAAATATATTTTTAACAACTTTACCTTTATCACTTGCTCACAATGTTTAAAGCATTTTTCATAGCATATTTATAGCAACTAATTTTTAAAAATAAATTCAATAGTTTCATAACAAATTTTTGATACAATACATATTATGTTATAAATTCTTTTCATAAGCTTTTAGTTCAAACTGCACGATAAAATTGTCCCAACTACGTTGTGTGGAAATATTAGCCTCCCAAGCCTCAGTAAGTGAGTCAGGACATAGAGCTTAATAAATCTAGCTAAGCACAAGCTTAAAAGATCTTTGACTTAGGCTAAAATTTTCCTTATAAGTGATAGAATTTAGTGGGGACTTTAACTTAAAAAATTCCTGGGAGCTTTAATATGCTTTTAAACTAAATTTAAAGACAATCTTTTCACTATTTAAAGGTCATTTTCTATAAACCGAACATTTTCTATAAAATAAATTTAACAAGGCTGCAAACCTCCAAAAAAATTTTAAAAGTTCGGTTCGGCGGTTTGAACAATAGAGCAAGAAATCGGTTCGGTTCGCGAATTGGTTTATATACCCCCTGAACCCAAGGTGTCGGCTCGAGCCTTGGTTCAATTTCATACAAAAAAATATTTTTATTGCTATACATTTTTCTCTACATTTTAAACTAATTAAATTTTTTTTTAAAAGAAATCAAATTTTAATGATAATTTTAATTTATTTCAAGATTTAAATATAACTTTTTTCAATTCAAAGTCTCAAATAAAATCCGTAATATTAGAGAACCATCAAATTAATTTTTGTACAAACCGAACCTTATATTTGAGAAAGCGGTTCGGTTTAGGTCGGGTTCGCAAAGTAAATAATTTCAACGGTTCGGTTCATGATCCGGTTCAGGCTGCTTAAAAACCCGAACCGAACCGGTTCTACGAGGTTCGATTCAGACCCGGTTTGCAGCCTTGATTTAAACAAAGAACTTTAATGAAGCTTTAATGTGCTTTTAAAAAAGCTGTCATGAAGTGAAATCACTTACGAGCGGGAATTATAGAGAAAGTAAGACACTTTTAGAGGATATGTTAAGTTTCAGTCTCCCTCTCAGTGAACCACGAACTCACTTTAATCTGACAGAAAACTTTAATGTGCTTTCAAACAAAAAGCTCGCATGTTTTCATTTTAAAGATAAAATAAATTTTGGGTAAAAGCTATTGAAAAGTATGCATTGCATATATATGCTATTTGAAACTCTTTTACAAAATCCGTTGATACCACTCACTAAATTATAATGCGACACACAAAGTTCATATTTAATTTTTAGCTCTTGAAGTTATGCAAAGACTTTCGACTAACAAGATTTATTTTGTGCTCTTTTTATCTTTTTTATTGGAACGAATACCGCAATTTCCGGATATTTTTCTATAATGTGTATATTGCAGCTTGAGTACGACTTCAATTCGAATAGCTTGGCCGTAACTGTTATACAGGCCGAGGAGCTACCAGCCCTGGATATGGGCGGTACTTCGGATCCCTATGTGAAGGTTTATCTGTTGCCCGATAAGAAAAAGAAATTCGAAACAAAGGTGCATCGCAAAACCCTCAGTCCGGTCTTCAATGAAACATTCACGTTCAAGGTAATTAAAACGCTAAATTATATTTGAAAGATTTCTAGAATTAAAGATTGAGTTTAATTTTTAATATATTTTCACTTTGATTTAATTATTTTAATTTTGATGTAGAAGAAAATAAGATGGAAAATAATAATTTAATTGATATACCGCATGCAAATCGGTTAAGTTTTGACAAAGTTATGTTTTGAAGTAAAAGATAATGTGACAAGGCGCTAGGTATGGAAAAAATGGACAGTAATGAGAAAAAAAAATCAATTTTCCAATTTTGATGCAGAATCAAAAAAGAGGCCAAAACAATATACAATTGATATTCCGGAAGGAAATCGGTCAAGATTTGACAAAGTTTTGAAGGTTTGAAGTTCTGAAATAGTGTTTAAGAGAAAGTATTGAGAAAATGGACATTGACCATACTCATGGTAAAAATTTGATAGTGAAGGCAAAAATATTATATTTTCCAATTTTGATGCAGAATCAAAATAGACTTTAAAACAATATAAAATTGATATTCCGGAAGAAAATCGGTCAAAATTTGACAAAGTTATGAAGGTTTGAAGTTCTGAAATAGTGTTTAAGGGAAAGTATTGAGAAAATGGACATTGACCATACTCATGGTAAAAATTTGATAGTGAAAGCAAAAATATTATATTTTCCAAATTTGATGCAGAATCAAAAAAAGACTTAAACAACATAAAATTGACATTCCGGAAGGAAATCGGTCAAGATTTGACAAAGTTATGAAGGTTTGAAGCCCTGAAATAGTGTCTAAGGGAAAGTATGAGAAAATGGACAATGACCATACCATGGGGAAAATTGATAGTGAATGCAAAATATTTATTTTCCAATTTTGATGCAGAATCAAAATAGACGTTAAAAAAATATAAAATTGATATTCCGAAGAAAATCGGTCAAAATTTGACAAAGTTATAAGGGTTTGAAGTTCTGAAATAGTGTTTAAGAGAAAGTATTGAGAAAATGGACATTGACCATACTCATGGTAAAATTTGATAGTGAAGGCAAAATATTATATTTTCCAATTTTGATGAATCAAAAAAGACTTCAAAACAACATAAAATTGACATTCCGGAAGGAAATCGGTCAAGATTTGACAAAGTTATGAAGGTTTGAAGCCCTGAAATAGTGTCTAAGGGAAAGTATGGAGAAAATGGACAATGACTCATGGTAAAAATTTGATAGTGAAAGCAAAAATATTATATTTTCCAAATTTGATGCAGAATCAAAAAAGACTTCAAAACAACATAAAATTGACATTCCGGAAGGAAATCGGTCAAGATTTCACAAAGTTATGAAGGTTTGAAGCCCTGAAATAGTGTCTAAGGGAAAGTATGGAGAAAATGGACAATGACCATACCCATGGAGAAAATTGATAGTGAATGCAAAAATATTATATTTTCCAATTTTGATGCAGAATCAAAATAGACGTTAAAAAAATATAAAATTGATATTCCGGAAGAAAATCGGTCAAAATTTGACAAAGTTATAAGGGTTTGAAGTTCTGAAATAGTGTTTAAGAGAAAGTATTGAGAAAATGGACATTGACCATACTCATGGTAAAAATTTGATAGTGAAGGCAAAAATATTATATTTTCCAATTTTGATGCAGAATCAAAAAAGACTTCAAAACAACATAAAATTGACATTCCGGAAGGAAATCGGTCAAGATTTGACAAAGTTATAAAGGTTTGAAGCCCTGAAATAGTGTCTAAGGGAAAGTATGGAGAAAATGGACAATGACCATACCCATGGAGAAAATTTGATAGTGAAAGCAAAAATATTATATTTTCCAAATTTGATGCAGAATCAAAAAAGACTTCAAAACAACATAAAATTGACATTCCGGAAGGAAATCGGTCAAGATTTCACAAAGTTATGAAGGTTTGAAGCCCTGAAATAGTGTCTAAGGGAAAGTATGGAGAAAATGGACAATGACCATACCCATGGAGAAAATTGATAGTGAATGCAAAAATATTATATTTTCCAATTTTGATGCAGAATCAAAATAGACGTTAAAAAATATAAAATTGATATTCCGGAAGAAAATCGGTCAAAATTTGACAAAGTTATAAGGGTTTGAAGTTCTGAAATAGTGTTTAAGAGAAAGTATTGAGAAAATGGACATTGACCATACTCATGGTAAAAATTTGATAGTGAAGGCAAAAATATTATATTTTCCAATTTTGATGCAGAATCAAAAAAGACTTCAAAACAACATAAAATTGACATTCCGGAAGGAAATCGGTCAAGATTTGACAAAGTTATAAAGGTTTGAAGCCCTGAAATAGTGTCTAAGGGAAAGTATGGAGAAAATGGACAATGACCATACCCATGGAGAAAATTGGTAGTGAATGCAAAAATATTATATTTTCCAATTTTGATGCAGAATCAAAAAAGAGGCCAAAACAATATACAATTGATATTCCGGAAGGAAATCGGTCAAGATTTGACAAAGTTTTGAAGGTTTGAAGTTCTGAAATAGTGTTTAAGAGAAAGTATTGAGAAAATGGACATTGACCATACTCATGGTAAAAATTTGATAGTGAAGGCAAAAATATTATATTTTCCAATTTTGATGCAGAATCAAAATAGACTTTAAAACAATATAAAATTGATATTCCGGAAGAAAATCGGTCAAAATTTGACAAAGTTATGAAAGTTTGAAGTTCTGAAATAGTGTTTAAGGGAAAGTATTGAGAAAATGGACATTGACCATACTCATGGTAAAAACTTGATAGTGAAGGCAATAATATTATATTTTCCAATTTTGATGAGAAAAAAAAAGACTTCAAAACAACATAAAATTGACATTCCGGAAGGAAATCGGTCAAGATTTGACAAAGTTATGAAGGTTTGAAGCCCTGAAATAGTGTCTAAGGGAAAGTATGGAGAAAATGGACAATGACCATACCCATGGAGAAAATTGATAGTGAATGCAAAAATATTATATTTTCCAATTTTCAAATTTTATATTTTCCAATTTTGATGCAGAATCAAAATAGACGTCAAAACGATATAAAATTGACTTTCCGAAAGTAAATCGGTCAAGATTTGACAAAGCTATGAAGGTTTGAAGTTCTTAAATAGTGTCTAAGTATGGATAAAATGGACTATGACCATACCCATGAGGAAAATTGATAGTGAAGGCAGAAAAATTATATTTTTCAATTTTGATGCAGAATCGAAATAGAGGTTAAATAATGATAAAATTAATATACCACGGCTATGATTTGACAAAGTTAAGACAGTTTGAAGTTTTCAAGAAAGCGTCATGGAAGAAGTACGGACAAATTTACAGTGGGGGCAAAATATGTTATATTTCAATTTTTTAAATCGTATCATTTTTAACTGAAGAGCTTTGTATTAAATTGTTATGCATTTTCTATTTTAATATAACATGAAAAAATCATATATATTGTAACTTGTAAAATTGTAATTTTTAATTAATAAAAATAATCTGTATACTGTGTTTTTTGTTTGGGTACAGAGTTTACCATATGCCGATGCCATGAATAAGACGCTTGTATTTGCCATCTTTGACTTTGATCGATTCTCGAAACACGATCAAATTGGTGAGGTTAAGGTGCCGTTATGTACTATCGATTTGGCGCAAACGATCGAGGAATGGCGAGATCTGATCAGCGTTGAGGGTGAAGGTGGACAGGTATGTAGAGATGGGACCATGACAACTCCACAATATATATACAAAACGATATTTGTTTGTTACGATTTATTTATTTTTATTAAATTTGTTGGTTTTTTTTTTTAAATGGGGGCAATTTTCCACTCGATGGTGTTTCCACTCTATATGTAATGTGTACTTAACAAACCTAAATTTGCCTCTAAGTGTCAAGTTTATTTGATTTTCAATATTCTTTTCTTTTTTTTATCCGACCAACAAGAAACAACAATAACATCAACCACAACAACGATGAAATAATAATTTTAATTTGAATATGTTTAGATTTCTTTGAGTTGTACCCACAAACTAACAGATACAGAAAAACTCAAAGCGTGTTGACTTGTGTAACTTATACCAAAGTATACCTATTATAATACCAAATAAACAGAAATTGTGTGTTTTGTATGTATGTAATTCGCATTTTCATAAAAAAAATAAAAATAAAAATAAAAAAGGAAACCAAAAGACCAACTTTGATGTTTGCTTTTGCGTATCGCTCTCTTTCTATCTCACTCTCTCTATCTATCTCTGTCTTTCTCTATTTCTCTACTTAATGTAAAAGTATATACCCAACCCCAAAAAATCTCACTCTCTGTCCCAAAGTACAACAGAAACAAGAAGAACAACAAAAGATAACAAATAAAAATAACAATCTCATTAAAAGTTCAACACTTTTATTCAACTTTAAAACACACCCAGTTCAAAATGCAAAAATATATAATAAAAACCATTTTACAAGTATTAAAACTATATTATACATTTTTCATACTACAATACAAGTTTTTGGCAATTTTTTATCGACTTTTGCTACATTCTAAGTATATGAAGAATTGCTTTAAAATAAAAAAAAAACTAAATTTAATTTTTTTTGCACATAAGACATTTTTTAAGTTTTTCTTTCAACTTTAACTAACACAGAATACAGCAAAATACAAACTGAAATATATCAATTCTTCAATTTCTCTTTCTCCAATTCCCCTCCAAAAACAAAAATTTTTTTCAATACATACATAAATATATATACCAAAAAAAAACCTATTGTTTTCTTGAACTTTTGTAGAAGGTAAATACAATGAAAAAATACTTAAAAGTTAAAAAAAAAATGGAAAAAAAAAACCAATACATAAGACACTTTTGCATACTTGATTTGTTATAGTCTTTCTTCTGTTTCCTACTCGTATATACTATGTACTTTGTCTCTTTGATCTGTCGCTCTTTTGTAAACACACCCAACATTTTAATATATTTATATACACGGACACTGTAAACAGCTAATCCAACCTATAAATTTGTAACTACATATATGCCAAGATAATCCCTATTAAATTAATTTAACATAAACCACTACACTTTAAAGAATTTTTCGCGTTATTTCTCAATTTTTTAATGATATGTGTGCATCTTTTCTCGCATCATTAATATTGTAGTTGAATTATTGCTATTAATTTTAAGAATTTATAAACTCAACTTTAGCATTTTCACAACGCAAATAATTACACTGCAATATTATTTTGTTGAGAGAATTTGTGGCATAAGAAATAATTAGAAATTAAAATCAATCGATCAATGAATTAATCGATCAGCATGGCCCTCGACCCTCAAGGAAATTTTTTCAAACTTAGACACAAATTTCCCATTTAATAACGCACACACTTCCACAGTCTGCTGAACACATATACACACATTTACACACTATATTTCCCCCAACAAAAATAAACTTTAAAAGTCCTTTTAAACGAAGTTTATACTTAAAGTAGAAATCAACTTGTGCACTCGCATATAAAAAATATAATTTAATAAATTGGTTCAAATAATTAAATGAATGCAAAGCAAAAACTTTAAATTAATACACAAACATACATGCACTCACTTACAATAAAAACAACAACAATCACACAACACCAATAAAACAAGAAATTTGGCCTGAGAATGACAAAAATTCCATTTTATATAACAAATAATTTAATTTTTTTTTGGAAAACCAAAGATATAATACCATTGCAGAGAATGCCTTAAAATAGATAAGATTAAAAAAGAATTCCAAATATTAATTTCGTATCAGTTTCTCTTTTCTAATTAAGAGAATTCCTATTAAATATTTTATATTGATTATAATCATATTTTAAATATTTTTAAAAAATTTTAAATGCATTTGATATTAAAAAAGTATATAAATTAAGACTATTATTTTGAATTGCAAATAAAAAATTTTCATCGGTGAATTTAACGTAATTATGAAATTTGAAATTTTTAAAAAAAATCTTATGTTTACCTTTGAAAATGTGTTCAATATTATAAGATTACATTAAAAAAAAATATGTACAAATTTCAACAAATATGAAATACGCGCATTTTAAACAAATGGATTTCAAAAATTGTAAGCACTCGTGTTTTAACTTTAAATGACAAAAGGGATACGCAATCAACTGCAAAGGTATTAAGAGATACACTATGTATTATAAACTTTTAAATAAACAACAATTAACAATTAGTTTAGCAAGCGAAACAACTCAAAAACATATTCCTATACTATATTGACATACCCATACCAAGCTGCATGTTTTTTTGCTTAAAAAGAACTATACTCTTTCGACTATATATACTCTATAAAAGACCAAGTAATAGTAACTACACACACACAACGACACCGAAACAGACACACACGCACACACTCACACAGATGCGAACAAATTGTACACTTAAACAAATTCGTTGATGCAAAACATTTTCTTTTTTCGAAATTTGCCAAACTTATTGAAATTCTAATGGAACTGCAATTGAAAAGTCTTTAATATACTCTTCATTTTTCTCTTTAATTATTTTTGAACGTATCGCTAATAAAATTCAAATCGAAAACAAATTACAAAAAAATCTCAAAACTCACCAAATTGATACTCAAAAAAAATAAATCAAAAACTACTCTACTCGAACCAAAAATTTTGACTCATATCGATAAACGACATCTGGAACGATAAATTGAATTTGCCTGGAAACATGTAAGTATCGATACTCTCCTTGGGAGACAATTCATAATTTAAATCGTAATTTGCTTTGGTTGTTGTCCTCATAAATGTGTTCAAGTTCTTTTCGTTGTGTTTGTGTTTCGTTTCTTAAAATCAAAAATAATACTTAAAACAATGAGCTACAAATTAAAGATACATTTTATGTTTTATAATGAAAAACTGTAAAAACGCTTCTTACGTGTTTCGATTAAAAAAGATATAAGTAAATTATACGAGTATATATATATATTTTTTATGTTCCTTAACCGTGTCGCTGTCTCGACCGATATTTGTATACTGCAATTATATATATATATATATACATACAAATATTTTATGATTTGCAACTTGTTTGTGTGCTGTAATGTTTAAGCAGAGCTTCGATAACAGTCAAAAACAAATGAAAACAAATGATCAACAATTTATTTCAATGATTTCTATAGTTTAAATTTTTAATTAATTTATTGAGTTAATTGTTTTTGATTTTATAAACATTCACCCAACATTTCGACATTTTGAGACATTTTTGAAAGCCCATGAAAAAAGAATGCCAAAAAAAACTTTCAATTCAAACTCAATAACTCAAAATTTAAAACTCAAAATCCAAAAAAAGTAGCGGTAAGTGACTACTCAAAAAAACTCTCTCTCTTTCTAACTCTATCTCTCTTGCTACCTTCCTCTCTCACTCTGTTAAGCTCGCTCGCTCGCTCGCTCTCTCTCTCTTTCTCTCTATAAGATTGTTTATTTTAATAATAATATTCACACATTTTATATGGTTATAATACTTAGTTTACATTCAAATAATTCTATTGACAAATCCCAGGTTAGTTTGTACAAATTGCTGGCTTTGATTAAGTGTATTAAGCAATTGGCAATCGATTAGCGTACAACACAGTTATCGATAACAGCATCGATAAACGAAAAGTGAAAAGCGAAAATAACCCCCCTATATTTTATACACCAAAACAAATGCAAGTGGTTCCAGCCAACCAAGGGTTTATATTATTAATACATTAATAATATACATATATATCTAGATAATGCATTAGATAGTGCAACTTTTTTGAAATTGTAATATATACATATATTAACTATTCTTACTCATGTACATATACATAAATATAAATATAATACTCGCTCGTTATATCTCTATCTCACTCTCTCTAATATTCTCTAATTCTCAACTTTTTTAATTTACTTAATTTTGAGGCCTCCATGCCCGTATAGTTGTCCAAGGAACTTATTCCAAACTGTATATATATCTTATAACTTACTTAACAATCGTCCAATCTCAAAAGACTTTCTCTCTATCCCTCTCATAAACTTTCATTTTGTTTATTTTTTAAAATAATATCGGTTTTGAGCTGGGTGTTATCATAATAACTATTAATCTATTCTATGAACTGTAAGTTTGTGTCTGTAACAACAATAAAACAAATAAACAAACAAGTAAATAACAACAAATCAAAACAAAACAAAACAAACAATAACAACACGTAAACAAAATGTCAATAAGTTTTGTTTTGTTTGTTTAGCTTTGGTTCTTAAACAACTTTTTTTATGAGTTTTACTTACACTTAAATACACCAAATATATATATATATCTATCTACTAAAATATATATATATATATATATATAAGCACACACTTAACAAAATCGAAGCTCTAAGACGTGCAGTAAATGTGATTCCATGTACTTATTTCGTTTTGTGTCAATAATTAAACCTATTAATAATAACTAAAATAAAATAAATGTTAGGGTGCATCAATTTGTATGGGCCCATACGAAATTAAAAATCGTAACCCAAATTCGTAATCTAAGGTCAATTCCTCGATGCTTTCACCAGGAAACCCTAGCTCTATTTTAAAATCAATTCCCAGCTTTTTGAGCTGAAAAATGTATTTTATTTCAAATTTTGAGCATATTATTATTAGCATATCTTCAGTGGTTTTTCTCCGATCCTGACAATATTGGTATCAAACCTCTTGCTAGGAACTGGACTATTAAAAATACATAAAACATATATTTCGTCCATTCAAGGACTAAAACTCAAAATATTTCAACTCTTAAAGCGGGGACTACGAATTGATTTTACAGCCATGGTATCTGGATAAAAAAACATCTTAGAATTGAGCATAATCTACGAATATGGGCTACCATTTTTTGTGGGAAAAATCGATGCACCCTATTTTACGTACTTCGTTTACCGTAAATACCGAAAATCGTAAAGCGCATTCCGTTTACCCTTCCCCTGTATACAATTAAACTTATATGAGATATTAAGTAACATTTGAGTTTATCTTTATTTTGCGAGTATTCAGTGAGAACTTTTAATATATATTAAATGTTTAACTTGCGTATCCTTGTTTATTAATCTATATCGTAATTTTGATGCTTATATAAAGGAATCTGAAAATTCAGTATACAGTTTCTTTGTAAAAGGATAAGTTAAACAAAATGCTGTATATGAAATAGAAAACTTATCTAATTATAATTTATATTATAATGATGTTAATTAATATAAACGATTTCTGTATTGATGTTTCCAATCTTGAAACGTATTCAAACTTTTGAGAAAAACCTTTCATTTTGGTGTTTCAAGAGAATTCTGCAAATATTTAAAAATAAATTTTGATATACATAATAAATTTTTTAAAAACATTCCAAGTGAACTGACTGATTTCACAGCATTCTGGAAAATCAATAGAATTTCAGGCAATAACCCATCTCGAATAGTTACGAGATATATAAAAATGATTAATTGTAACTCTTTAGATTTTATGTGAAGTGTTAAATGTTGTAAATTCTCTTTGAGCTGTAACTTTAGTACTAATTCTATTGAATTTTCTTTTTAATTTGTGTCGCATTTCCACAGGAAAAGCTTGGTGACATTTGCTTCTCACTGCGTTATGTGCCGACCGCCGGAAAACTAACATGTGTCATTCTTGAGGCCAAGAACTTGAAGAAAATGGACGTCGGTGGATTGTCTGGTAATATAGCGTGCTACCAAAAGCGTTGCCAAAATGTAAAGAAAGACTTCATACAATTTTTTGAGTCCCAATTGCATTTTTGGCAAGGCTTCAGTGTCTATATTTATAATTGTTGATATATTTATAGCCAGGCTTTAAACGTTTTTATTGTAACTGCTTTGCGTATGATTTGTTTAATAATTTGACAACATTTTTAATTATTTTTTACTTATTAAAAAGCAAGATAATGATATGCAAACGCCAAGGCAACGTTTGCAGCGAGCGAAGTATTCCAATTTTATTCCCAATTTTTTTTCAACTTTCAATCTTTAAAACAAATTTTCTACTTTTCAACTAATTTAGCGCAAATTTTCAACTTGCATATTAAACAATACAAAACTCTTATGTAATATCGCGTACGCTAAAAAAATAAAATAATCAACAATAAATCAAACTGATATCATTTAACCCATGGATATATTTTGGTCTGGCAACGTTAACATCTTGAAATTGTGCACAATTTTTAATACTTATGCCTGGCAAATAAAAAAACATAAACAAAACAAACCAAAACAACATTAAAAATAGCAAAATTTTAATTAATTCTAGCTAAATAAATTGAAATTCGCTTGCTTCTAGCTACACTTTTGCATGTAATCTAAATCGTATTCTAATCTTCAACTCACTCGCATCAAGTATACGTATTTCGTATATCGGCTCTCCAGTGTTGGAGAGCGAAAAAAAGCGAACGTTGCCAGTGAATATATCCGAAAAAGAGTTCCCCAAAATGCCGGGAATATCAAGTTCTTCTAGGCTTTTACAAACAAAAGAACATTTTCAAGTATGTTTTTGAAAAAAGCAATTGACAATTTTTGTTCCCATGCTCTTTATATTGATATTCGATCTGTAATTCTGATGATGAGACTATTTTTTAAAACTATAACTATTTTTTCGTAACTTATGGTTTATCAGTTATCCGCCTTGAGTTTAAAGAGTTACTGTGTTCCAAACGTATATTAATATCTAACTATATATCTAACTATATTTGTTTTTGAAATTTTCGACAAGCAAACGAAAGTGGAAACATCCTGATGAACTACACGTTTTTTGTGACTCTTGCGATTTTCCATATGTCGATAACATTTCCAATACAATGAATACTTAAATGCTAATCTTTTGAGCATCTAAGACTTTATTTAATAATATTTGCTTTAAAAAGTTTCAGCTTTCGTTTGTTCAGATTTTATAATCGTTGTTTTCGTTTCTCAAATTGTACCTTGTTGAATCAATCTTATAAACAAATTATTCTGTATTAAATTAATCGAAAGTTTTATGTAACATTTTTTCTTTAAATGTGTGTATAAAAAAAAATCTTAAAAGAAAAATCAAATCTGCTCATCAAGTTCAAAGTTTTTACTTTATTATTATAAAAGGAAAATGTTTTCTTTTTTCTTTCTTTCAATTTTTTCTATTTTATAGATCCATATGTGAAAATTGCAATCATGCAAAATGGCAAACGTTTGAAAAAGAAGAAGACAAGTATCAAAAAATGCACCCTCAACCCTTACTATAATGAGTCGTTCTCATTTGAAGTACCATTTGAACAAATACAAGTATGCGAGAATGTATTATACTATCCTATAAAACCACTACAACTACTACTATTACTACAACTACTCTACTACTTACTACTACTACCTACTACTTAAACTATAACTACTACTACTACTTACTACCCAACTGTTAACTGTCCTTTCCGTACTATCAAACCAAAACCAATACCAAATACATGTTCTAAACAAAGTTTAAGTAACGAACCCAATTCCACACATTAGCGTCTTTCGTGCAATTGTTGTTAGTTATATATATTTATATATATGTATATATATATTTTACATATTTTGAATACTCGTATTCGTTTTCGTATTCCAATAACAACAATACCACTCTTACTCTTAAACTCTACAAAACAAACCAAACAATACTAAATGGATAGCCAACAAAATTATTTTCGTATAGCCCGAAAAAAAAACCTCAAACCTTAAAAAAAATACAATTAAAATAATATATATGTGCCCTTAAAATAAAAAAAAAAAATAAAAATCAGAAAGTATTCAATGTTCAATGTTGTAATTTTATCTAAATCTATAAACAAAAACACTTTTTGCATTATGTTTTTTTGGTTACTATAAATATATATTATATGTTATATATTTATTACGGCTGTAAATATAAAAGACAAAATGCTGAGCGCAGAACGTTGCCCAATATTAAATCCGTATCTAATTTGCTTTTACTTTGTGTAGTTTGATTGAGAAACGTTTTATGAAAAACAAAAAATAAACATTATTTACAAATATTTTATTTAAGTTTGTGCTTAGCCTCAGCTGATGATTTGGTTATCAAGTAGTGATGTAAAACAACTCGATATATCGTTATATCGCCTATATCGAACCCTTTGAATTATTTAACGCCGAGCCCGAACCCGAATGGAATAGCTTTCTTACATAAAGGGTCTAAAAATTTTATGTTTTTCTGATATTACTTACCTATTTAAGACTTCGGATAAACAACTGCAAAAGAAATTTGAATTATTATTACAATTCGAACTATTTTTAATAAAAAGTCTAACTGATTTATAATGTCAAGAAAAAAATATAAAAAATAAAATTTTTCTTTTTGGTATTAAATAGCACAAAGGGTTGACGATCCGAACCTTTACTAAAACTTTGATGCTTAGAAGCTTTAATAGAAAGAACTTAATTAATGTTGAAAATTTTATATCGATTTTTTTACATCACTACTTTAAAGTATTTTTCTATATATTAAAATGTTAATTTTGACTCAGACAAAATGACAATAGGTTTTGTAGGTCGCTTCGTAGTTACAGCTACAGATTGATCAAGCAATCGGTGAATCAATCAATCAATTAAGAGAGAGAGAGAGACACTAAATACACAGTCACAGTCTACTCGTAGTTATTTGTTATTGTAACATTTTTGAGAGCGCAGCAGTAGTGCGGCGCGCTCTCGCAGTGCACGGGCATCGATAACTTGGTTATTGGTTATCGATAACAAACAACTCACTCTATTTAACTACAAAATACTACCTACTACTCTTTCCATAATACAAACTATCGCAAACTATCGTCAGCGGCGTCAATAATGCACCACAATAATGGGTACATTATTTTGACACTGTCTTCTGATTTGAATATCGAATAAACCAAATCGCACCACCACCAAACAAAACTACAAACTTCAAAAAAAAAAAAGAACACAACAAAATACAGTACAAGTTCAAGCTATAAACACACCACAGAGAAGTATAGCGTATCAACATGAATAACAACAACATACACACATCCAACGAAAAATAAAAAAAAAAAGGAATAAACATTTTTATGAACTCTGTTTACGTGAGCTAGTCCGACATCTGCCCCAAGTAGTAATCTGACCAAGATACAAAATTCAGGAGAGAAATTCAGAAAAAAGTTTAACGACAAAATGGGATTGAATATTATACATTTTCGTTTACACGTATTTAATGAACATTTTTCTTTTTTGCTGCAGCTTCAAAAGTTGACAATAAATAATGCTATATATGTTATAATATATAAAGAAAAGTAATTTGTTCATTAGCCGCAGGTTAAGAAAAGATTATTTATGTGTACAATCGTATAAGCTCATTGCTCATATCACCAAGAAATACCAAAAAATACAAACACATACCAGCTAAATGACGCATACAAAAATACCAAATACTTCACATGCTTCACTCTAATCAAACTTTATTTTCTGTATCATACAATTATAATTTCTAAAGCCTAGTCAAATGCATGATATGCTTGTTATAATTCATATTCCAAGCCATTCATAATTTAATCACAGCTAAATACCATATGAAATCACTTTAGAAATATATTTAATGGCGCTTTTTGTAATGCTTTAGATCAACTTTTAAAAGCTTGTAATTAACTTTTGATGGTATTCATCTGCTTCCCAAAAATTTTTCTACTTCGCTGACAGCAGTTCGGGAAACAAGCAAATCTGTTCCAACTTCTGCACAATGTTCTAAGAGAGCACAACAAAAAAAAAATACTTTAAAAAAAAATCAAATGAAAACTCAACTGTAGTTTAACTATATGTCTTTTGTAATATGCTTTCCAATACAGAATTTGTAGTGTCTGCCTTTAACCAGTAACAGTTTTCCCCCCTCCGAAAACCCACAAACAGAACACGTATATCTGAAATACCAATAAAAAAAAAGAAAACTTCTTCAGCTCAAAGTTCTATGCTCAACGCATAGCAGTCCCTCCCAAAAAAAAAAAGAATAAAGACCGTTAAAATAATGATAATATACTAGAAAATCTACTAATCAATTGTATTTTTTTTTCTAATGAAAAATCTGTATAGAAAATCTGTCTTGTTGTTACCGTTGTGGATTACGATCGTATTGGCACCTCTGAGCCCATTGGACGCTGTATACTAGGCTGCATGGGAACTGGAACTGAGCTGCGACATTGGTCCGACATGTTGGCATCGCCCCGTCGACCCATCGCTCAATGGCATACCTTAAAGGATCCAGAGGAAACTGACGAAATACTGAAGAACATGAAGTAAATGCTACACGGCTGATAAATCCAGGTAAGTCATGAAATTGCACAAAGATTTTAAGTTGTAAAGTGCTAGATCAAAGGTCTGACCAACTTCAAACATTCATAGCTTAATAAAAACTAAACCGATTTTCAATCGGAATGTCATTTTGTTTATCATTTGGCCTCTAAATTCGCTCTGCATTCAAAATTAATGAATTTTGTAAAAAAAAAAATATATTTGCCCACGGGTTCGATTTTTAAGCATAGACTCCCCCCTTTGGAATTTTGAAAATTCTAAATTTTAAATCTCAAGTTTTCGCTTTTAATCAACTCCTTATATCGTAGCTAGTATAAAACAACACTTTAAACTTTATTGTGAGACCTTTTATTTATCTCTAAAAAATCATGCTGAATTGGACAACATTTTTGACTTGTAAAGTGGCTAGATCAAAGGTTTGAATAACTTCAACACTCATAGCTTTATCAAAACTTAACCGATTTTCAAACGGAATGTCATTTTTATCATGGTTTGGCTTCTTAATTCATTCTGAATTCTACTTGATTCTTGATTCTGAGACCTTTCATTTTTCTGTACAAAATCATGCTTAGTTGGACAAAAATTTTGACTTGTAAAGTGGCTAGTTCAAAGGTTTAACCGACTACTCACATTCACAACGTTGTCAAATCTAAACCGATTTTCAAGCGGAATGTAAATTCGTTCTGCATATAAATTTTATTAAATAAAAAAAAATATTTTCCCTTCAAATCGTGGTTTTGATTTTAATGCAAAGGGTCCCTCCTTTGAGATTTTGAAAATTTTAAATTTTAAATCTCAAGCTTTCCCTATTAGTCAACTCCTTTCACGGAAATTAGTATAAAGCAAAAACTGATTTTTTATTGCAGCACACCTATGTATCAGAGGTTATGGAAAACGGAAGAAAACCAAAGATAACTCAAGCGAACCGTCATTGTAATCGTATGCATCATCAGCTACTGATCCATTGGATCTATAATGGATCTTCAAGAACCTCAACAGACCCCACAACAAACAACAATCAATATAAATATCGTAGCCCGCGCAGTTTATCAACAACAAAATTCAAATCAGATTAAAATACTATATAGTACATGATTATCGAAAAGTTAAGGAACAGATAATGAAATTAGAAAATTAAGTTCTACTTAACATTGGTTCATCCATTTAAAAAAGCAATTTATTATCCAACTTTACGCCTGCAATGAATTAATCGAAAAAAACATTTCCGATTGAATTGGATTAATTAAATTTATTTCAAAATAATGCAGAAAAATTCTAGTATTTTATTGTTGTTGTCATGAGATAAATGAAAAATCTACGAGTTTTCAAATATAATTCAAAAACTCTATATACTCAAATAATTAAAACTAAAAAAAAATTAAAATTAAAACCGAAAGAACAACTAAATCATTATTTTAAAATGTTAAGTTTTGTTAATTTCAAATCATACTAAAAAAAATTACATTTTTGTTTTTATTTAGCGTCAAAATACAACAAAAGAAAAATGTTGAAAGTTTATTAGAAAATCAATGAAAATACCAAAAGAGAAATTGTTATGTAAATTAATTTATTATATTTAACTATTGATTGTATTATGTATTACTGTAACTGTGTAAGTATATTAAACATCAACATGACAGACATATGAAAGAAGTTAAAAAAAAAAGAATAAGTATATTATATAACGAGTAAAAATTATGTATAACCCCTGCATAGACTAATGTTTGGTAAATCAGACATATATGAGAAATATAAAAACAAAAAAATACAAAAGAACACAAAAGAAAGAACAACATAAAAGCAAATAACAAAAGTTTAACTTTAAAGCGTGATTTCAACGGAATATATCATCAACTTAAACCTTTAAAAAAAAAAAAAAACCTATCGTATATTCAACAATTCCCATTATAGGCATTATTTGATTGATTGATCTTTAGTTCGCTGTATTCTACTCTCTCTGAAACTTCTATTCGCTATACTTTAACATAATACATATTTTGTTTAGTTGCTTAAAAAAGGCTCTTAAGGTTTCTACTAACCTAAACTGTTAGATATTTTTTTCGTATTAATCATAAATATGATGGATTAATGATATGGAAAAGCATATTAGGTCATAATGAAAATATACATAAATAAATACTAAACTAAAGCAAAAAAGTAAAATGTTAAAACATGAAATATAAAAGAACAATAATAGTTATTACTATTTATATTATATTCAAGTATATATAAGCATACATATATACATTGAATCTAATCTAATCTAAACAATATACATACATTTATATATATATATATACTATACTTCTATAAAACCTACTTAAATTGGTATTTCCAAAAGACGATGAATAACAACAACAACAAGCTGCAATCTTTTGGAATAATAATAATAAGTATTAAAAACATTCCACTAAAACGGCAGACCATAATTAATTAATTAATTGATTTGATTATTTCCATATTGCAAAGTAAACAAATTAACTATTGAATTAGATGTTTTTGTCCTGTAAAAAAATATTTAAAAATGGTATATAAATGATTATAATAAATTACATGTAATAATGATTAAAAAAAAAAAAACGTAGTTTGGGATCTCTAAAATCCCGTACACAGTTTGTAGTTATGTTCACAAATAAAAATTATTTAACAAAAAAAAAACACAACACAACAAATGCAAACTGAAAATACCAGCAAAATATTTATGTAATATAATTCATCTAAATTACAAATATAAATATAAATTAAAGACAGTCAACAAATTCTACAACAAATTACGAGTGTTGTTCAAAAAAAAGAAAAGAATATTTAAAAAATACGTACTTTGCTTTTCCAGATAATTAATGTAAATTATTAAAACTAAATAAACAACAACAACAAAGACACAAAACTTACCACAACAACTACAAACTATATATACATACTTGCGTATTAAACAGATTATATGGAATTATATAAAATGATGTTGATTATTTATTTAAACTGATGAATGAATAAAATTAAATTATATATATATATATATATATATATACACGTATATCTATATATGCATATACATATATAAATATTAACAACAACAAATAAAATGCAAAATAATTTCATTTGCGTTTTTCATTTAAGTTTGGTATATTAATTTTAACACTAGCCTACACTGTCCATATTATTTTCGGCGACAGTGTAAGTAACCAACCCTAATACATGTACATATTCACCACACATCCACAGATAGATACATAGATACACAGGGCCACCCACGAACTGACCAAAGCAAAAAGAGCAGGGGCCGTAAATAATAATTTATGCTCTTTTTAATAAAAATTAAAAAAAAAATTAAATTATATTTTCGGCTTTCCATTGGATAAATTTATATAGATTACAACTTAGTGAGCCAATTTTTGAAAAAAAAAGTCAAAATTACAACCTGAGCAAAAAAAAAAATGATTTTAAACAACAAAATAAAACTCAAGGAATAAACAATATTTTATGAGATTCATTTTTCTGATCGAATATTATGTTTATAGTTGAATTTATTGAATTACCTAAAACTAATGATTAACATTGAAGAAAGACGTATAAAATTGATTTGTCTTAATATACGGTCCCTAAAAAAAAGTTGTATGCATCTGTATGTATTATCATTATACATGGATGTTTACTATATAGTACCATATGATTACCGTTAGTCGTACACTGTGTATACTGTATTGTACAACGTATCTGTATTATTTTGAAAACGCAGCAGTCAAAAACGCAGCGCAGAAGCCATCACAAAAAGCACAAATCAGTAGTTGAAATATAAAAAAAAAATATATTAATAATAATAGTTAAAAGAAAATGAAAAAAGATTTATAAAAATACCAACAACAACAACAGAAAAAAAAACAACAAATAAAGTGTAGAAGTCCATGAGTTTTTATTTTTAGATATTTATGTATGTAATTAATATAAATATATATATATATTCGATAAATCAGGCATAAAGGCATTTAGCATCACCGTACGAAACACGATAAACAATACTATATAGAGCGCACCAAACGATTGGTTGATGAATAAAATAATAGAGGAACGAACAGAGAAGAGAGAAAGAGAGAATTGCACCTGCATACATATAATGTGGTGTTGTATGTGTGTGTTAGGTCGTAATGAAATTATTTAAGGTGGCAGATTCACTTCACCACTCGTCTTATTTCTTTTCACCACTGTCATACTGAGCGAAATAGGACGAAAAAAGGCATTGGTGAGTAAATACGCCACCTATAAGAATTTCACCATTCGTTAAGCAAAATTTAAAGAATGTAATAATGACAAATACAAGCAAGTAAAATAAAGATTATACAAATATATAAGTAAAAATAGGTAAACCAAAATATAGGGCAATGTTTGATGTTGAAATAATGAGTTACATACATATGCAAATACAAATACATAAGCGATATACATACCTACATACAGTGGGTCAAGTAACTGTTTTGACAAATTTAAAACTTCCAATATATTTGCTTTTTATTTATATTTTTCATTTTTAAGAATAGTTGCTTGAAACAAATTGAAAACTACTTTAAAAAATGAAATACAATTTTTTTTTGGGTCAAAACAGTTTTTAGACATACTGTACATGACTTAACCTGCATACATACATACATATTTAAATGAAATCTGCGAAGAATTTCAAAAAGCGAACAACAAGAACATTTTAGAATTACAGTTAAATGAAGAGTTATACATAATCACAAAAGCACCGCATAGTATGAAAATCAACCATACGGTCTATAAATAATGCATTAATATACATATATATATTTCAACTGCTTACCGTTATTTCACATGGCGGCCAATCAAAACTCGACTCAACTCGCGTTACACACACACATTTTCACCACACTTACCCAACTCACCACATTATCTCATTAAGCTCTTTTCGGAGTTTTGTTGTTTATGGAATATACTGTTTATAGCTGTTTTTGAATTTTAAATCAATTATATTTACTATATAAAAGAAGAATAATGCAAATTAATAACAACAAAAAATCGTATAAGCATAATAAAAAGAGTATCTATGTATATGTTTTAATGATCTTAACAAAAACTTGATTGCAAAACTGAATGAATGCAAAACGAAATAAATAATTAATAAATAAACTGCATACTACATTATATACATATATATGTGATGCAATTGTATTACAAATAACAAGTTTATAATTTCATTTCAATGCAAAAAAAACCAAAGAATTTAAAATGAAACAACAACAAATATTACAGATGTATGCGAAACTCCAGAACAACAACAAAAACATCGTCTGTAGATTAATTATAAACACAAAAATACACTGATGTGAAATATAGAAATGAAATGACACGAAAGGACGAACGTTTATAAAGAATAAACAAATGTTTGAAACTATTAAAACTACTTTTTGTTTCGTTTTATTTCATGGGCAACAAATGACACTGTTGCTACTGAGAGAAAATATATTTATTTTATTAGGTAACAAATATCGAAACAGATCGGATGTATTTACTGAGTGGTAGCACTATTTGTTCGTGGTGGCAGCCTTCGGTTTGCTTAGTAACATTTTCAAAATGTCTCTTTTTATGTATTTTTCTTTATGTTGAACGTAGAATTTTAAAAATTTTGTATATGTCTTTTTTGAGTCAAATTCTATAACTTCTTTCCCCAATGAGTACAAACTTTAAACGTTCATCAAAATCAACACCTTTATTCTATCTAATTTCGAATTTTAAATTTTGTGTTAACAACTTCAGAGAAAAAAACTATCGCATTCGCCAGTGCTGCCAACTTTAGTGGAAAAGATAGCTGGTTCTGTCTGGAAATCATTTTTACGTGCAAAGTTTAAAAAGAAACTAATAGCAGCTTTCTAGCAATCGAACTGTGCAAAAAGCCAAAACTAGATATTAAATAGCCAAATTGGCAAAAAAGATCAATATCGTCACAATTGCCTACGCATGCGATAGCAAGAAAAATTATCGAATATAAAAGCGCGATAGATCGATATTGAAAGTTGGGTAGCCGTGTGGTAGAAACTATCGATGATATGCCAAATGAGCTCAAATAAGTTTGCAGAGCGCCAAATGAAATTTAACAATTGGAAATATGAACAAAGTTGGCCTATAGTTTGTTGCAGCAATACATAATTTATATTTTTTGTTGACAGTACAACTGAAACAACGATGGAACAACAAACAATTAAGCACGTTGCCACAGTGCGAATATTGCTGCTCGGCGATGCAGGTGAATTTTGCAATGAAGTTTAAAGTATTTCTTCATTTAATTAAAATTTTTAAATTTCTGTATAGGTGTGGGTAAGTCGCGACTCACAGATCTGTTGGCCAGAAGCGAGGATACACCAACACCATCAACGCGTAGTGTCGGTGATGTCTGGTGGAATGTTCAGGTGCGTCTGCACGAATATCCCAGCAATATGTTAATAGGGATTCCCCCAACGCCCGACTGGACATCGTCATCATCGCCGAGCACATCGACGCACAGCTCCGCCCCCGATCAGTTCCCTCCACCCAACACCTGCAAGATGATACCCTATTTTGTAGAATTCTACGATCTTAAGAGCTCTTTGCGTTTACCGCGCGAACATAGAAATCGTCTATATCGTCATATTGATGGCATTATCTTAGTATATGATCTTTTAGATATGCGAACACATGACAATTTGCATGATTGGCTTTATCAGCCATTGCGACAGATCTGTCGTTATCGCCATAAGCGATTGCGACCTATATTAAAGCGTCGTCATGTTCCCATTCTTGTGGTGGGCACCAAATTGGATCTCTTAAATTCAAGACGTTTAAGCGGCACGGGAAAAATCGCCACACAACTCGGAACCGATGAGATACTTTTAAATTGTCTTGATTTAAATTCCTTTAACGAGAAGAGCCGCAACGAGATGAAACTAAGAAAATTCCTCAATAATGTCGTCGATTTCAAGCAATATTTTCCAATCAGGCGCTCTTAAATTTACATTATTTATATTGTATATTCTGTTTTATATAAGTTGTTTTAATATTGTTTTATTTCTCTAAATCTTTTTTGTTATATCATTTAGTTGTTGTTTAGTTGTGTCCTTTAAGGACATTTGTTGTATATTATGGAGTGACATATCGCGAATGTTTTTAGATCTTGGCTCAAACGACTAATAATTAATTGTAAGCAAAAACTAATGTAAAGCAAAAATTGAAAAAAAAATATTTGTTTTTCATCTTTATTTTTAAAATGGCATGTATATTGTCTATTCTGATTTTATATATTTTTTAAAATAACGAACTTTTTTTATTTTAGCGTTTTTTATTCCAAGCGTTGATTCGGCTCCTGTTTCCAAAGAGATCAAGATCTGTGTTTGATGTATCGATATCGACATACTGATATTGATACTTCAAATTATTGCAGTGGCTTGCTTACAATCTTATCGATATTTATAGCAAAGGCGTTTATTTTTAAAATTAAATTCAGATCTTTTAAATTGTTTTAATATAGTTTTATTTCTTTAAATATTGTGAACATTTTTGTTTTGTTTTCCTTTGTTATAATTTTTAGCCAGGTGGCCACTGCATCTGGCGTCCGCCCAGGAAATGCAGGTGCAAATGGTAAACGGACTGAGCGCCGTGTTGGCCATTGTTAATCACCACCCGATAACCCTGCTCCAGACCAACTTCCTTGGCCACTTTGCGACCCACCAACATCAAGTGACCCAACAGTTCGGCGTCTCCGTCTTCTGCCAGTGAAAGCTGCGAAATCGGCTTGCGAGGAATGACCAGAAAATGGGTGGGAGCTTGTGGGGAAACATCATTAAATGCCACACACTGTAAATCGAATCAGAGATAGAGCATAAAAAACGGTACCGATAATTTTACTTAAAAATATATCATAATAACAAATAATGCATTTTTATTTGACTTAATATTATTTCGTATTTTATAATTCTTGTGTATAATTCTTATATAGAATTTTAAAAAAATTTATTGAATTTACCAATTTTTTAAAATTAAAAACATTTGTTTATTTTTATTTTGTCAAAACACTTTCTAGAATAACTGTAAATACACTAAGTTCATTTTAATTTTGTTAAAACACTTTCTTGAGTCGCTGTAAATTCACTCAATGACATCTATAACATTTTTATACATTTCGCTTTTGACAAACTGTGTATACAATCCCTTATGCTTTCCAAGTACAGGGTATAAAAATCAAGGTGCACTTTGTACTTACTTTCTCGTCTTCGTAGATAAATTTGCATGGTATTTCCTTGCGTAGAATCTTGCCAAAAATGGTGTCTTCGGAAGGCGCAGCGCTTTGCGCCTTATCAACTTCGCTTGCCATTCTAGCACAGCTAATTGCAATGCCTCGATTTCTAGTTATAACAATAAATCGTTCGTAAATTGCATTAATTGCCAAATGGCGTGCACACTTACCGAATAAAACCTGCTAAATTCCGACCGGCTAACACGAACATTGTGGGGTGCTGCCAACTTGTTTGCAGCAGCCATTCCGGCCACTGTTGCCATCTTAGCTATTTTATAGCTAGTTTTGGCTATTTTCTGGGCTCGATTGCTAGCTATAGCCGGAAGTCTGGCGATTTAAAATATTTATTCAGCTATGTTTTTACTGTTTTTTTTTTTTTCTGGAAATCCCCAAAAGGGAACTAAAAACAAATTTAGATGCTTTTCAGCTGGAAAAATTAAAAAAAAAATATATAAAAAAGGTACAATACCTTTTTTTGAAATTTATCTATTTTTTTGGGTACTAAATCGAGGCAGATGGGAAATTTTTATTGGATGGGCAACCCTCGGTTTAGGTGGCAACAGTTTCGTTCGGCATTTGACATTTGCACAGCGAGTGAATTACAACAAATACCAATAACATTTAGTTATTCGATTGCATTTAGGAGTTAAACAAATACATTTTTTGATTACTGGTGATGTCAGAGCTGCGCTCCAAAGTTATCACTCTCTACAAGCACGTGAGTATTGTTGCAAAGTCTCTCTCTAACCACGTGCAGTTGCACTGCAACTGGAATGTTGGATTGCCAATGGAAAGGGGTATAGGAAGCGAATGGAGACTGGAACTAAAAGTTGCGTAAATTTCCATTGCAGTTACAATATTTGGGCCGTGATTATCCCGGCCTTAATGGGCCGCAAAAGTTCCGACAACAGGTGAAGGATGCGTTCATAAGGAATAGAGATGAGCGCGATCCCAAAAAGATCGTTGCTCTCTTGGCGCAGGGACGTTATCTCGCCAAGGAGGTGGAGGCACTGTATTCCCTCAAGAAATACCGCAGTGTCAAGCAGCGTTACAGTGACCAACAAAACTAAGCGGACATGCATACAGAATTAATGGACTGAAAATTGAACGAGAATATGATTCAACAAAATGCTTTTGTTTTTATTGAAAAGAAACCAACCAACACACACACACACATACAAATACATTAAATATTAGTTTCGAATGTCTTGTCAATGTTTAACTTTAAGTTATTGTTGAATAAAAAGCGCCAATGTCATTGAATAACCAAAAAAGCAAAAGAAGACAGTGACAAAATTAAAAATTCCCCATCGTTTTTTTTTTATTAAAGTAGTTAAATTCAATAAAAATTATTTGAAAAAATTCATTTGAATTTTATGTTTTGTCCAAACACTTTCTTGACCCACTGAAAGCCAATAGTCTTTTGGCCTTGAATTATTGTGGGGGCTTAAGAAGTGCCGTTATTGTTGCTGTTGTTGTTGTTTTTTTAAAACGATATCACAGGGAATATAAAATGTATATGTTTTTGCCAAATTGTTGTTGGTGGTCTCGACTGAACTTTGATATTGACAATATTGCGTATTTAAATTAATTTATTCATTGCGCTTCCGTCGGTGTTGCTGTCTCTGTATTGGTGATAAACAACATTGGCGCCGTTGAGCTTTTTTCTATACACTTCTGGCAGAGCCATATCGACTTTGTGAAACAGTTTGTAACAACCATTAACGGGTGTATCAACTTTGTCAGCCAGTTTTCGATATAAAAATGTATGTAAGTTATAGCAAATAATAAAAGTCAAATATGCTCTGGGAAACTCCCTGTTCAAAGTATTTCTAAGTATTAATACGCTTATATTTTTTGAAATATATAAAGAGTTAGTGAATGGAACTAAATTTCAATATAGAAAATATCTAGAAATCTCCAGGAAGTCCTCTTTTTAATTATTAATTATTCGATTTTTTGTGCCTATCCTTATATAGTTTCTTATTATTTCGTTAATATTATATTATCTTTTAAAGTAAATAATGTTATATTATAAATATTATCTTTAAGAAACACTCAAAAAGTCTCTAGGAATTTCCTTTAGTTTCTTATTATTCCGTTATTATATATCTTTTGAAATAAATAGTTGTAGGAAAAATAAACATATTTTTGTTATAGAACAAATCCAAATAGCTCTAGGAATTTCCCTTTTCAAACTATTCAACTTTTGATGTAAATACCCGTTTCTATATTTTCTTTTTATTATAATATTATGGTTCTATAATTGAAAGAGCTTTCTTCAAGTTTATACAAGCTTCAGCGTGAAAATAAAATTTAGTTGGCTATTGCAAATTGTAAAAGCTTTTCAAAATTTAAAGGTCAGACTTTGTAATCTTAACTCTTGTCAATGACTATAAAAAACCTTTTATCACGTCATTTAATTATACTGATAAGAAAGTTCATTGATGCCAAGCACAAATCTGACATAAAATGCAAATGTGCATTCAATTCATGGAGAATTTAAGTAGCCTATTAAATCAATATGTATCTAATATATAATGGTAAATGTATATTATTATAAAATCATCAGAGGGTGATTCTAAAATTAGAAATAACCCAAGAGATTAATATAACTGAATAAATTTAAAAATCTCTAGTCTCACCAAATTCTCAACTGAAAGTTATCATATATTCATTTCAAGAACAGAAATTGTCAAAATATTATTTTAAATAACTTGTTTAGAGAATAATTTATACAATTTTGTTGTATTACTCCAAAAAGTAATAAAAGAAAACTCTAGTCCGATTTGTTTCACATATTTGTATTGATTTAAATGAAAGACAATTCATTTCATAACACTTATTTAAAACATATATTAATTGTAATATCAATATAATATATAGACTACCTTACACAGATTAAATCAATGCATTTTAAATTGGCTCCAAGTTCAAAATATTTTTAACTTGTTCTAAGAGCTTATTCTAAAACCATGACAACTTGTAGTCTACATTTAACATTATACTTTAAATAATTGATGAAAATTTCTAGCTTTAAATATACTATTTCCTTAAAATTAACATAACTGTTTATTTTGACAGAAATTAAGCTATTAAAAACTAATATTCGCATGCAGCTGTATTGATTATTAACTAATAATTAATTCATTAATTTAATTAAACTAAAATCACAAAGTTCTCCAAAGGAAAGCGTCATGTTCACAGTGATATTGACATGGAAGTTGCAGAGTTATAACATCTACTTTGAAATTTATATAATTTTTATATCAGCCGAATTCAAAGCCGAGAACATCCTCCATGCCGTAATCGAACAATCGAAAGTCCTCTTCATAGATCTCATAGAGCCGTCGTATGGCGCCAATGGGCAGCGGATCAAAGTATTTCCGTAGATTCGCCTTTGTGCTTGAGGGTTTATGTCCGGTGGGGAATGTCAGGTTCCTGGTACCGGACAGATAAAGCGCCAGGGCAGAGTCATCGAGTAGGGTATCATATTTGCCTAGAATATAAATTTAATATTAGAAAGTGTTCTTTTAGGATTACAGCAGGCAACATCAATGTTTTTTTTTTTTTTTTGGAAATTTCAGTAAACCCACTATTTTTATACAAATGGAGCTGAGTTGAGAAATATAAGTAATTAAGACATTTAATTTATTTTGAAAAATGCTTCAAATCCGTCATTATTTATTTTATTAGCTGTTTTTAGATGTAAGTTGTAATTTTAGATCCAATCTTAAAAAGAGTAATGCTTTCTGAATGCTTAGAAATATATCTAAATATTGAGTAATTTTCCTTTCCTATATTTGAATATGAAAACTATGATATTATGTACATTTTTTTTTAAAGATTTTTTGACTAACTCTGGAAGAAATTAGAAATAAAAGATTTCTGATTTTATATCACTCCTGTAATATAAAATTGCATTAATTAAGCGTCGTTTAAGATATTAAACATTTAAATTGATGGAGAGATTGCTAAAATATTACGATTTTAGCCAAGTTGCTCTATGTATTTCATAAAATACTTTAAGTTTCTAATTGATATAGTGTCCCAAAATATATATAAAAAAAAGTGGCTTTGGATAAAGTTACAATCTGGCTGTTATCTAAAGTGATTCCATTAAATGACTCACCCACAACGTTGTATTTCATGACACAGGGATTGCATAGCTTGGCTATCACCTCCCAGTGCTCGTTGTAGTCCGTCTGATTCACTCGACTTAGTTCAGGTCGCAGCAGATACTCTATAAACTCCCCGAACTGCACATCGTTGCCCTGTTCCAGTGACTCATTACTGGCACCTTGGCGCAATTCCTTAACAATTTGTCGGCCAACCCTAGACTGAAAATAACGTGCACTGGGTGAACCGCCCTCCAACTTATTCCGATACGCGGAGAGCAATCGCTCGAAAGGATGTCGCACCAGAACGAAGCGTGTGTAATCCTCGCTGAGCACCTGCTTGCGTTCCTCCTCCGTCAGGTCATAGAACTTGGTGAACATGCCCACGGAATGCGCCAATGAGGCGGGAATCTGGAGTGGATCGGTGCCATTCTGCCATTTGCCCGTCAGCAGCATCAAAACACGCTTCCAGTTCGTGCAGGCCACCTTTAAAAATACAATTTGCAATTAATACATTTTGTAAAGTTTAATTTTTTTGCTGCAATTTAAACTTAATAAACAATATTCCGATTGAGGCCACACAATCTATTTTTGGTTTTTCTATAAAATATGTTTATGTTTAATGAATCTTAGTTTCGGGTATCCATGTGAGTACCCGTAAACAATTTAACAATTACCGATAAGCCAAGCACTGCCTGGGGATTCCAAGTGCTTTTATTGATATTTGTAATAGGTTCCACTTGTGGAATGCATGTGGAACTTATGAGTTTTGTAATAGTAGAATAAATTTGCGGAAATGGTATTGATAATCAATCAATTTAGTTGGTTGCCAACTGAGAAACAAGAAACAAATGCTAAAAGTTCTTTTAAGCATTAAAAATTATTTTATCGATTCATTTGCATGATAAGTGTGGAAGCTAATAATTGTGGAACGTATTAGCTAGAGTATTGAGACTCTAAATTGCTTATTTAATTTGTTGATAAAGTAATAGAATTTAAAAAAAAAGATGCATTATAATTTTAATTCGAAGTTTGCAACAGCAATAGTTTGACATGTTAGCACAAGACTTAAACTATTAAAATATATAATATTTATAAAGTTAAAAATTAAAATTTTAAAAATGAATTTTATTTTTTCATGCCCAGAAAACATCACAATAGACTACTTTTATTTCTTTCAGTTATTTTACAGAAAATGTAATTCCTTAGTTCTGGGGATAGTTTAAAAAATTCATTGACAAATTAAGGCAGCATTTTCCATAGTACTTTTTACCTCTCAAGTTTCAAAGTAGTATAATGTATGCAATTTATCATGAACAACATTTTTGTCACACAATGACCCAGCAAAAAAAAAAAATATATGTAGAAATACGATTACAAAATACTCAAAAAATGGATTTTAAACCGACTGAGCTTATGATATACTACACTGAAAGTAATTTAGCGTTAACCGGGTAGTTAAAAAATCTACTTAAACGTGCAAGTAGCTTAATTAAAACCAAAAGAAATAACATATGGTTAGTTAAAAGATCTACAAATGCAAATTATTATGGCAATGAACGACTTTTCTCTCAATAGACCAACTGTAATAGAGAAATAAATAAAAACAATTGTTGCTTAATTGTTGTTGATTTGTATGTAAACTTTCTTAATGGCACTGTGCAGCCACTTAGCGAATAAACAATGTATAATAACAACAACAAATCAACTTAACTAAACTTTAACATCTAAACATTTCATTTGGGCAGACAGAAACCGACAATGTCGAGCGTAATTAAACGCTACAAAAACAATTCAAATTACAAAAACAAGTACTCTACTTTGTTCGTATACAAAAACAGGAAAAGAAACTGTACAGTGGTACATGCCACTCGTCTCCTGTCATTTGCCAAACAAAATTAAATTTGTGTACCCAGTATATGAAAAATTTCAAATCTATAAAACTCTTTGTTCTGACTTACTCATTCACTCACTCAATTACTGATCATTGCACAACCCAAACTATTAGACCATTCACACAATCTAAAAATAAATATATTTGTTTAGAAACATTTTTATTTAAAAAAAAAAGCTGTTTAAGTTTGCAAATAAAAATTGTTTAATAATTATTATTTGCGATACCTCAAAAAAATATATATATTGAACAGTCCATTTTTTCGACAGTGTACTACGGTGCGATGTGTATCTTTTAGTGTATGTGTAGGTATTCATTTAAAGTGTTTTTCATTCATTACATTTATTAATAGGTCTTGCACCACTGTGCAAATGCCAAAGTTCAGGTTCAGCATTTTTCATATGCAATGCGCATACTTAGAAAATGTATTTACAATACGTAAGCGCAACCGATCATAAAACCAAATTTAATCATTTTCCTTGAGTAATAAAAGGCCACGTTAAGCAGCAACAAGCGATGGTCAAATTAAATTAAAGAATGTATGTTGAAAGGGCGCGAAAGGTTTTTAAGTGTATTTCAGTATTTATCCAAAAGACATGTTTTATAAAAAAAAAACCATGTTCATATTTTAAAATTTAAATTAAAATATTTCTAAATTATTCATTTATTTGTAAAAGGCCAAATTAATAATTCCCATAAGATTTTCTTGATTTATACTACTTTCTTTCTTCTCACATATTTTTAACAATTTTTTAAATTTTTGTAACGATTTAACATATTATTTAAAGACTTATTTTGGGGATAAAAATATTTCTTTTTAATTGTTTGCAGCTCCCAAGAGCCTAATTAAATGTTGTTAAGTATTCAACTGCACGTAAACAATGAAATATAAATAAAAGAATTAAGTTTCAGCTAATTGTAGAGTATACACCGTGTTTGTCAGTGGCTAAGTATTGTAGATGGCGACACTTACAGGTGGGCCAACTATTATAGAGATACGTCATGGCATAATATATAGTATTACTCACCGACAGGCGCAATCTAAAATCAAAAAAAGGTTCGTTAACTCATTATGTTGAACGATGGTTCAAAGTGCAATGAGCTCATGAAACACGACGTTATTTTTAAAGTTTTTAACACGTTTTGGCTGTCGATAAATTGGCTAATCTAATCAAATAGTTCCTATGAAGGCACTTCTTTGATAGTAGCCGAGGATTGAGCAACTATATCTATATTATGTTTGGAGAGTTCCTTGTTCTATTAATTTCCTACGAGTATATTGGGCAATCTTGCGTCACTATGATTATCAAATTAATTTTTAGTTCTTTGATGATGAAGTGAATTTAAATTCTTAGAAACTATATTTGTATGAGTTTAGTAGAATAACCGAATTCATTGTTTTTTCCATTATTGAATTAGACAATCTTGGGTTACAATGCTTATCGAACAAACTTATTTTTTGGATTAAATTTTATTTAATTAATAAAAGACGAACGCTTTGATAATTGCCCCCATGGGACGTCATATGGTCGAACTGATAACAAATCGACTATTTAATAATCCAATCAGCAACAGACAACAGCAAAATATAACTTGTCATTCATCTACAATTTCTGAGAGACAGCTCGAGTCCATGCAATTTACTTTTCAATTCATAAACAACAAATTACAGCAGATTGATAATAATAGCTTATAATTAATAGAAGATTGACTAAAACGCAGTTTGCATATCAAGAATTATTCTACTAGAACTTGGGTTCGACTTGGTAATTCTCCTGTATTTACAAGGTTGAATTAAAAATCTGAAAACGTAGATAAATTTTTTTTAGGTTATCAAAAATTATAAAAAAATAACTTTTCCATTATATTAGAGATACATGTATTAGAGATAAATGTATGAATTTATAATAAAATTTTAATTCAAATAAATTTTAATTTTAAATAAATCCTGAAACTTACTTTTTAAAATAATTTTATAATAAAGATTTATTATAAAAATTAAATACTTATTTATTTAAAGAAATGTATCCTTATAATTAAAAGTATGAAATAATAAAATTATTGTTATAAAACAGTATTATTATTACATAACAAACATACTTTAACAACTTTAAATAATTTTTTTCTTTTTGATATGTGCACAAAATTAGTATTTTAAAAATAACATTTAACAAATTTGAATTTAAATATTATTTGAGAAATCTTTCTTTTAATCTATTATGATTAAACAAAATTAAGATTTATGGTGATTTTATCTATTTTAAGATATAGACAGTACTATGCATAAACCCACCTTAAATACATTTAAGAGGGTATAAAAATGCAATACCTGCAATTACGACTATATTATTTTTAATTGAGCTGTATACAACGATTATACAGAGACTTATAGAAGGTTATTGTTGCAGTTGTCTATCTGAGGGAGGCAAAGAATTTAATTGCAACAAAATCAAATCAGATAAGACACAAGTGGTTCGGGCTTTAGATTATACGAATCAGCTTCAATATAGTAAGTTGCCTAGTCAAACTTGTCTGAAAAAAAATGGCAACCAAAATTGAATTTTTAAACATGCCACAAGTGGCAAGAGAGCAAAAACTGGAGCGACCACAGTGGGAAGTGGCAGCAATTTTTCAGCAGGCAATAAAAGAGAAAACATAAAAAAACGAGTTTTGTTTTTGCTTTTTATTATACTCGAATATTTAGATTGAGAGACATATTTGACAAAGGGTCAAGAAAAAGAAGAAGAAGCGGACGGGAAGTATAAAACACACATGGCAAAACTGACAAAGGGACAGACAGATAAATAGAATAGAACGACAGAAAAAATAATTCTACAAAATACATTTTGGTAGACCTACAAAAACAACAAGCTTTTATGTTGACGAAGCAAAAATGTGATTTTTTTCACCCTGTACGCTGCATGTAAGAGGGTAGTATATCCATTTAACAGAAGCCTTACAAATTATATCATATTTAAAGTAAAAACTCTGAAAAAAAAAAAGATATGTTGATATTTATCCAAATCTGAATTTAAAAGATAAAAATTTATATTTAAATATTACGATTTTAAATAAAAATATAAATTTAAACAATTTGTTGATGTTTATAAAAAAAAAAATTTCTTTTATTCTCAATTTAAAAATTATAAATTAATAATTATACTCCTATTTTGTTTTACAAACATTAAAAAAGTTATGAAGTAATAAATAAATCTCCATCATACAAATTTTAATTAAAGAGTATTTTGAAATTTGTTTTTAATAAGAATTGAAATTTTAAATTTTTGTAGTATATATTTACTTTTTTATTAAATACAATAGTATACATCTGTATATTTATAATTTGTGTAATAGATTTCATTTTTCAATAAAAATATAAATGTTATTATTATAAAACTCCTATTTACAAGATAAGAGTGGTAATTAAATTTTAATAAATTTTGTCCTGTTTCTAGGTTACTCTGTCCAAAAATAGTACCTCAAAGATGTTCAAATTAATAAAAAGAATTTCTTTAAAGTTTCATGTTATTTTAATATTTTTTTTTTTTAATATAACTGATAGCAACTGTTACAGGGTATCATAAGGTCGCGTAGTTATTAGATATTCGACTTGGGTTTTTAAAGGTTTGAATGTACACGTACCTTGGGCACATAGCAGTATAAGATCTTGTGCTCCTTATCCACAATCATATGATCCATTTGCAGTTCCGTGAGATCCTCGATGGATTGTTGACTGGAATCGATAAGGTCACACTGACGCTGCATCAGCTCCTGTCGCTGTATGTTGATCGTCTGTGTGAGTTCGAGGCTCTCTTTGGTGATCTTCACATTGTTGTTGTTGCCATCCTCAAAAGCTGCGGCTTCCAAAAGCGGCATCAAAGTGTAAAGCAGCAATATGACAAAAAATGCCAGATGATCATTCATGATCTTTACTTTTATTTTCTTTAGTGGATGCTTTAAGAGAGTATCTTCTAGTTTGTTGTTGTTGTAGTTTTTTCAGGTCTGCCGCCGTCGACCGAAATACTTGACGCGATGCACAAACTTAAGATTGGTGCCGTTCTCAATGCCTAATGCCGTTAGAGTAGCGCGTCCGTTGTCGGCGCTGTCATCGATCGGCTGATTCGTGTCCACGTTGAACAGTGCAAAGCAGCGCCATAGAAAACGCCAAGAAACAAGCGCGCGATGCTCATGCCCGTTGAACAGCGACGAGTTGACTAACTCACAACTGGAGCGGAGCATGGCTTCATTTCCAGCAGAAGCAGCAGCAGCGACAGCGACAGAAGCAGCGGCAGCCGAAGCTAACATTTCAACCTGTTGTCTGTTGTCGCCAACTTCGTGCTGACCGGCATTCTTGTCTTCGGCTAACGCACGACGTTCGTTGCGCTGCCTTCGTTTGTGCTGAGCGATCGAAATTGAGGCGACCGCTTTTTTCAATTGGGCAATTGTAGGAGAGCGTTGATGGAGCTGCACAGCGAGAGAGAATGAGAGAGTGAGAGTGAGCATAAAATGAGAGCAGGACAATATTTATTCCAGCTCGGTTGAAGTCGAATCAAATGAATATTATTAATAAACATGTCAATAAATCAATTAATAATAATATTTATTTGTCGAAATTTATTTATAATCAATGATTTGCTTCTACTTGCAGCAAGTTTATTAGCTTATTAGAACATAAGCAATAGTTTTACTTTCAATTTGTATAGGTCTACTTTTGTATTATAAAGTAATAATTTTTAAAAACATTTAAAAAATTAGAGCAAGTACAAAAGCGGGAGTGTAAGAAAGAAAATTCGTATTCCAGTGAGCAGGACAATTATTCCAGTTTAGTCTTATCTTATTAACTCATATCGATGATTTTTAGTTAGCACTTCTCTGCATCTAACTGGAGTATGGTTATTCCAACTAAAATACAAGTTAACTTCTAATTTGAGTTGCTCCTCTTTTTTCACTTTTGACGTCATATTTACTGAAGAATTGAAATTGTTTACATTTACGGCGGAAATTTCACCAGCGCATACAATGGGAAGCGTAATTTAATTGATTGTATATTTCCAATTGGTCCAATTGGAAGCATATAAGTATGATCGTTCAACTTTACCACAATTTTAAGAGTGCTGAGACCGTCGCGTTGCACGAAAATCCTTGTGGCATGCCCCTCCGCTGTGGCAATCTGTGGAAATTATGAAATATATACATATGTGTAAGCATGTGCGAATTGACAGATAACGGTAACATTTATCAGCTATAACCATAAGCATAACAATCGTCATTCTGGCCAACAATTAGCAACTTGGCCCGGAGTAGGTCACCCAATTGTGACGAAAGCGAGAACAAGTGCTAATTGGACTTTCAAAAAATCTAATACATTAGGCAACGCTATCCAATCGTCCATGTTCCCTCTCTCTGTGTTTAAGAGCACCTTGTGACGTCACAGCGCTCTCAGAGCATGCTGTTCTCAGAGAACGTTTTGTCTTGCCATCACAAGTGCATTTGACTCCATTATTCACTCACCTTGCCCCACAGTTCAGTTGGCGTGCAGTCGTCGGGCACATCTGGCAACTCTGCGCAGCCCGCCAAAATCTGTTGCAGTTCTTGTGAAGTTGCCGCCAGCATTGCATTATGTTCGGCACGTTCAAAGTCATTTTGTTTATTAGCTTCGTTTTTTTTTTGCTTTGCAGCTTTCTTGTGTCTTTGCTGGCGTTGTTGTTGTTGCATTCCCGCCGAATTGCGCGCCTCTCGAATTGCTTTTTTGCGCAAGTTGATTGGCAATAATTTGAGCTGCTTCTTGATCTGCTTTATTTTACGGCGTTCACGCAATGTATCCATTGTTTAATTGTTCTTACTGCTAAATGGAGTTGTTCACTTTAATTAAATCGTTTATTTGGTGCACTTTGCTAAGGCTTTTCTGCAATAATGAACGCTTGTTTTCTCAATCATCTGTTTTTGCAGTTTCGGGGCTGCCAACCTATTTTAATATTCATACTGCAACATAAAACGGGCTGGCAGGCTAGGTTCGCGGAATTATGCCCACTGTGCCAACTTTTTGTATAAATAAATAGCTTTTTCTGGCTGCAAATTAAATAAAATACTAGCACTGGCGTCTCGTCAAATATTGCAGAAAAACTAAAAAAATTTAAACTGCGCACGTTAAGTGAGAAGCATAATGCCAATGCTAAAATATACCAGGCATTTGTGGTCTATCAGATGGTAATTAATAAATACTGAATCAGTATTGTTCTCGTGTGACCACACTGAAAATATGAAAAAATCGAAAAAAAATTAAAAAAAAAATTCAGCAAAAATTAAAAAAAATATATCTTTAATATTTAGAGAAATTCCAATTATGTGAATTTTCTTGGGTGCAACCAAGTTTTCAATTTGATAAAGTTCGAACAAGCTGCCAAATCTAGAAATTTTGTAGGGTGGCAGCCTTTGCACCTAGTGGCAGTCTTCCTTACCAGTGCTGGCCAGTTCTTAGGGGGAACAAGAGCTGTTTCTGTCTAGAAAGCATCTCAATTTATAATTGTGAGCAGTTTTTCACAGTTTTACCAAAAGTATTAATTAAAAAATTAGCGGCAACTGCAAAAACAACGCTGCTAAAAATATCGCACACTAATATCGCATTATTATATCGATCCTTATATAAGCACCAGAACGTCGCATAAATATGTATCATAGTATGTATCGATTTATCGATATTCATTCATATAACAACAACCGTAGCTGCATTTTGACATTTATCGCTGCATTCTGCATTTTCTTGTGTTTGCTGAAGAAAAAAATAAAGCAATTCGAGTAAAGTAATTTGAGTACAAATTAAAAATGTACAAACCTCAACCGCTGCACAATGAGGATGACGATGTGGAAAATGCCTTGCATAACAACAACAACAATAACAATGTCAACAACAATAACAGTGGCAGCAATAGCAATAACAACAACAATGTGCATGCTCTACAAATGTGCCTTTTAACTGCATTCCTGCTAATCTTTTTAGCCGGCTCCGCATTCCAAACGAAGCCGTTAATGTTGAAATCCCAACATCATCAACGTGATCAAAAAACTTACGATTGTAATTTAACTTTGGTCGAGTCAATTCCAATTGGATTGAACTTTACACCCGGCAGTCCGAAATTTATGAGCACTTTTGAGGCGTGGCAGCATTTATTGAATATCTCCAAATCCACACTGGACATTGGTTCCTACTACTGGACACTAAGGGGCGAGGATACGGGGTTTAATCACAGCAGTGCACAGCCGGGAGAGCAGATCTTCCAGCGTCTGTTGGCCAATGGAATTGGAGATGGCACGAAGATCAAGATACGCATTGCACAAAGTGAACCGTCGAGTGTCTCCACCGATTTGGAGACAAAAATCCTTGCCAGCTATGGCGCCGCTGAGGTGGTAACTCTGGACTTTCCCAAATATCTGGGGGGCGGAATTCTTCATACAAAACTCTGGATTGTGGATGAACAGCATTTCTATTTGGGCAGCGCCAATATGGATTGGCGGGCCTTGACCCAAGTAAAGGAGCTGGGCGTCTTGGGTCAGAACTGTCCGCAGTTGGCCAACGACTTGGCCAAGATCTTCAAGGTAGGGTTGTCCAATTATCATTTAATATATATCGATATATTGATTGGTATTGTTGTGAGATGATTTATTTTTTGGGCGATATTTTGTCTGACGCCAATATCAATATCGATATAACTATGCTATATTATTGTGCGATAGTTTTTGCCGTTATTTTTGCAGTTGCCGCCAATTTTTTATTCTTCGTGAACATGAAAACAAAATTATATTTTGACAAAATTAATTAATTAATTTTCTGTGGAAACACGACAAACTCAAACTTAAATATTTAAATCATATATATTTTCATTTGTTTTTTCAAGTAAGTAATGAATATTTTTTTTAATAAAAAAAAAACCACCACTTCATATGGACATAGAAAAAAAGTATTCACACTAAAATCTTAACTTTTTTTTAACAATCTGCATTTCTGCCATGATTTTTAATTATCTGACATTTCTGTAAATTTTTCATATCGAAATATTATAGATATTGATATTTTCGATTTTTGCTTCCCAAAAATATCAAGTATTGATTAATTTTTTTTTTAATTTTCGAAATGTTATTGAAATGCATTATATTAAAAATATTAACAACCCTACTTCAAGGCATATTGGTATCTGGGCAGCAATCCCAATGCACGCATTCCCACATCCTGGCCCTGGCAATACAGCACAGATTACAATCAGGAGCAGCCCATGATGTTGAATGTGAACAGGAATCCGGCAGAGAATTTTACCATGCAAGCTTATGCAGCCAGTTCACCGCCTCCACTCTCTGCCAATGGACGGACCCATGATCTGGATGCCATATTAAACACCATAAATACAGCACTGAAATTCGTGCACATTTCTGTAATGGATTATCATCCGCTGATTCTCTTTGGATCAACTGTACAATTCTGGCCAGAGATTGATAATGCTCTTCGGAAAGCGGCCGTGGAGCGTAGCGTCTCCGTCAAGTTGCTCATTTCCTGGTGGAAGCATTCCGATCCCAGCATAGACAATTTTCTGCGCTCCCTGCAGGATTTGTCCACGACAATGCGCCATATCGATATACAGATTGTGAGTAATAACTACTATTTGAATTAAAAAAAATGAATTTAATTGGGAAACCAAAATTAAAAGTAATGTAACTGGAAAACTAAATGAATAGAAAAAAAATAAGGCAGCATAGAAGTCAAAAAATTTGTACAGGTATTTCATAAAATTATCCTATGAAATTAAATTGGGAAACCAAAATTAGAAGTAATGTTATTATGAAATTAAATGAATAGGAAAAAAGTGAGGCAGAATGGAAATCTTAAAAATCTAAATTTCAAAAAATTATACTAAAAAATTTTATTGGGAAATCGAAATTTGAAATAATATAAAGAAACTAAATTCAGATATAATAAAACAGAAAAACAATTAGCTCAAGACGAAAACAACCTTTATATAAATATAGATAAAAATTTTTAGGAATACCAACGTTGCAAAATAAAAAATTGAAATAAACAAACAACCTCGCATATTTTTTTCTTATTTTTAGCGTCGTTTCATTGTGCCCGCTGATGAGGATCAACAGAAGATTCCCTTTGGACGTGTCAACCACAACAAGTACATGGTGACGGATAGGGTTGCCTATATAGGAACCTCCAATTGGTCGGGAGATTACTTCACAGATACCGCTGGAATTGGCCTCGTTCTAAAGGACACAAATCCTAATATATCTTCGCTGCGTAACGATCTTCAAAACATCTTTAATCGTGATTGGAACAGTGCATTTGCCCAAGAGATGTCCTAATTAATTGATGACTGATTGAAAGCTTTAAATATCAAAGATAATGTGAATTGTAGTTCCTTTGCTTAACTAAATAAATAATACAGTATTTTTTTTTCTTTTATCATTTGTATTCACAGTTTAATAAAGTTCTATGCTCTTTTGTTATTTTTGTATATAATTCAAATACTTTTACGCTTTCAATAATTTTAACATTAAAGTTTAAAATAAGCCCTTGCCTCCGAGATTTGTGGTCACATCGTTGTAAATTATTTAACGTTATTGTTGCCGCGTCTGAGAAAATTGTTGCTGGCAATGCTCTTTTCAATAACCATGTTGATATCCGGAACGCATCTTGTCAGACAGCGATAGATCAGCAACAGGCAACGTGCATCCAATCCTGCAAAGTAAACAAATGCGATATAAATTAGAGCTGCTAAACAACTGGTCATAATTATATAGTAATCTACCACGATTCCCTATAGAAATGATGAATATTGTAACAATTAAATACTTATATTTTTGGAAAAATTTAAAGTTTAATACAGAAAACTAGGAAACTTGTAGCTAAAAATCAACTCGATTCTACCATTAAAAATTTTGAGTATTTTAGATTACAAATATTATGACCTTTACTATTAAAAAAATTAATTATTTTGATTTCAATGCTAAGGGTCCTTTTGAAATTTTAAAAATTATAAATCTCAAATTTTCACTATTAATCAACTTCTTATATCATAATTAGTATAAAACAACACCCAAAACTTGATTCTGAGACCTATCATTTTAACGGTTGACCAACTTCAAACATTCATAACTTGGTAAAAACTGAACCGATTTTTAAGCGGAATGTCATTTTATTTATGTTTGGGCTTTTAAATTCATTCTGCATTTAAATTTTATTTAATTAAAAAAAAAAAATTTTACCTTGAAATCGTGGTTTAGCTTATATTGCAAAGGGTCCCCCGTTTAATATTTTGAAAATTTAAGATCTCAAGCTTTCACTTTTTATCAACTCGTTATATCGAAAATATTATAAAACAACCCTTAAAATTTGATTTTGAGACCTCTAATTTTTTGTAAAAAATCATGTTTAATTGAATATAACTTTGGACTTGTAAAGTTGCTAGGTCAGAGGCTCGACCAACTACGAACTGTCATAACTTTGACAAAATTGGACCGATTTTCGAGCGGAATGTTATTTTGATCATGGTTTAGGCTCTTAATTCATCTTGCTGTCAAGTATTTTGCAGTTCTTGTTTTTCGAAAATTCAAGATTTTTATGGATGTTATTCTTACTCGGAATTCTTACCTGCATAAAGTATCTGTTCGCGACGTAATGGTCGATTGGCCCAATTGGAGCACTGATTCGCCTTGTTGAGTTTCTTTCCCAGACACAGCATGGATAAATCCGAAAGCGCTTCGCCCGCACGATTGAGATTACCGAAGGGCAGCTCCAATCCGTGACGACTCGACTTCTTGAGCTCCAGCCAAACGGTGCGCAGATCCAGATAATGATGCGGCATCTGGAGACGCAGCTGAAGCGGCAGCGAACGCTGCAGCACCGTCAAATCATTTAATAGAGAGAAGCCCACCTTGAGGATGTTGGCATTATTAAAGACTTGGGCGCCCAGTGCACGCCAATGCTCCTCATGGAGCTCACCACTGGAACTGGAACTGGCCAGGCAATCAATAAGGTACACATTGTGCGTGGTGGCAATCTGGATTAGACACAGCTGATTCTGTACGCACACATTTTGCATCCATTCCGAATCCATGTAGATGATTTCCTCACATTGCAAATGCTGCAACATCTGATCGAATTTGGATGCGGTATCCACAATGATTAGGCACTCATTCGGCAGATCCATGCTCAGGTACACATCACAGCCAGCTGTGTTTGTTCCAGTTCCACCTCCACCTCCACCTGTCTCATTCAGTTGCTCCTTCTGCTCCTTTAGATTTTGTGAGATTAGCGACTTGATTTCATGCGGACAATCCTCCGGCAGCAGCTTAAATTCATTGTACCAGTAGACAGCCTCCATTTCGGCACCAGATCCACTGGCCGCCGCCAGGTAACTGACCAAATCCGACTGTAAAGCATAGTTATAGGCATGGACACGAACCAGCTCCCGAAAACTGGCCAGATTTATGCGTGATTTCTCATATTCACGGTACAGATAATGCAAATAGCCGCAGGTTTTTGTGAATTTATAGTTGGGCGTTACGGAATCATCAAAGCCGTATTTCTTGGCCAAACGTGCAACAATCTTCGATACGGGACGATAGCTCAGCACGTGATGAGATACTTTCAAATTGTTGTACCGACTGCAATATGGGAAAATCAAGATTGATAAATGAAATTTGTATTTTCAAATTATATACAATAGAGACCATAAGAGCTAGAGACTTCAAACCTGGCATGTAGATTTCTGGATACCGTACGCAGATCAAGTTTGTTTTTATTTTTGGATCGGACCTCTAAATCATATAGTTGCCATAGGAAGGATAGGCCGAAAATTAAATTCTGACACAATAAACATCTGGGCTGGTATTATACATCCTGACCAAATTTGGTTCAAATCGGACCACTATATCATATAGCTGTCATAGAGACCTTTAGTCGAAAATTAAGTTTTAGTATGAAAATTTTTTTGTTTTTTTAGATATCTTGATCAAACTGATAGAATATACATTTTAATTGTTGATAGTAGCCGCCCACTTGTTTTTATATTAAAATTATAATTTTTATCGAAAGAGAAAGTTAAAATGGAAAAAAAAGGTACAATAATTATTATTTTCAATCCCTGCTAAGATAGTCACCTCAAGATGCCTTCGCATAGCTCAATAACGGATTTGTCCTTGTGCAGCAGTGAGTCGAGAAACTTGACGAAAGGCAGACGTTGATGAGTCGCCTGTTCCAGGTACAGTTCCGCCAAAGGCAGCTTTTCCTGGGCAATCAAGGGAAATGCCAATTCGAGCATATCAAACTGATGTGTGAGCTGTAAATTGATGGACCACTGTGCCACATCCTTGTAGTAACCATCGTCGAGCATCTCCCGCAGCTTCGGGACGAGAAGTTCCCGTATCTGGTGTATGCGATACGTCTGAATCATGGCATTTATCAGGGACTGCATTCCCGTTGTCTTCACAAAATGAAATGCAATCATGCTCGTGTTGTCATCACACTGTTCACTCAGTTGTGGCAAGTCCGTCTGCAATTTGCAGACAGTGTCCAGTACGAAGTACGAGAGACTCTTTACCTGCACATAGAGTTCAAAATATCCATATCAATAATATTTTCAAAAAAAAATTTCAATAATGTTTCAATATGAAAAAATATCATTCATATATTTACCACGGAACGTTTTCATTATAAGTTATATTTTAAAAATGACAGTTAATTTTGTACGTTATTATTCAATGATAACCATTATTTTTGAGCAATGTACTAAAACTTATGCCACAATCATTATTTTTAATAAGAAAAAATAAAAAATCTTAAAATCAGGGTATCCAACCGAATCGAATATCAGTTTCGGTTATGTTTGTATTTTGGTTTTCATTTATAGCGGTTACAAATAATTTTTCCTTACCATATAACGTTAATCGGTTTTTGCCGGTTTCGATTTCGAAATACCGATATGATTTCGGACTACAAAATATTAGATCAATATTCAAATTTAGCATTGATAACACCTTAATAACTTAATGGAATTTAATTCTTGATTGAACAGAAACTAACCGTTATACATGAATACATTATTTCGGTTTAGATAATTTTGGCATAATAAGTATCGTTTTGGTTAGGGTTTCAGTTTTAATCGGTTATTACCGGTAAATGGTTACGGTTTCGATTACGGTTTTTATTCCTGACTTTTACTATTTTATTGCACATTTCGCGCTTGTATGCAGTGCCATATATTTTGTCAAAATATAATTTTGCTTACTTGTTTCACAAAGTAACAAATATGTTGCAATGGAAAAACGGTTAAAATTTTCTGACAATAATATCGAAGTTGTTATCGCCAAAAAACTTATCGCCCCAAAATATATTATCGCAGAAGAGTGTCTATCGATATATCAATATATATGTGTGATATTTGGACAACGCTACCTTCACATTGCTGCTGTCCGGGCAGTTAGCGAAGATCTTGAGGGCTATCAGCAAGGGATTCTCGTGGCGCATTAAAGCCTTGCTCAGATCCTGACGCATATAAGGGGATATGCATTTGCTGTGCATGTTCCACTTTTCTCGAAACACTTTAAAAAACTGCAGAAATTCGTCATCCAAAGTTGCATCGAAGTCACCATTGATGCCAGCACCTGCAATTAAAAGACAACAACATTAAATGTAACAATAATAATATTGATAAATCTGTACATGCAGTCAGTCAACAAAGTTTTTTGACAACAACAACAATTTACACAATTACTCTTGCAAAATATATATGTATATATACATTTATTCAGTTTTATTCTTGACTATTAAACTAAATTGATTTTTATTGACTTTAACCATGTTTTTTACAAACAAAATAACAAACATGTGCGTACTTATTTTGTGCTAGCACTTTCGGCACCAACTGTATGTATTTCCACACTGCTGTCGTTTGCATTTTGTGCGACTTACCTGTTGTAATATCTTCGAGACGTTTGATTTTCAGTGATGCCATCATATAGTCCATTTCCTCATCGTCCGACTCAAAGCCCGCCGGTATTACGCTATACATTTTAGCCATATCTTTTAGTGGGCGCACAGCGCCCTTCACAAGACGCAGGTGCAATTTTTGATAAAAGGAATTTGCATTTGCAATATTTGAGTGCTGCTAATTTGTTTGAGGAAATGGGAATGCCGTGTTGTTTTTTAAAGACAAGGGCTGCCCATCCAGTAAAAATATCGATCTGGTTCCACTTTTCTTACCCAAAAATAAAGCTAAATTTTAGAAAAATGGTACTTGTAAATTTATTACCTATTTTTAATTTATTTGTATAGCAAGATTGCAGATTTTTTTTTGTTAGCTTAATAGATATTTTTATACTTTTTTTTTTTAAATTTATTTTTCTATCTTTTCTCGCCGAGAGCTAACGAACTTTAAACCTGCATTAAAGTGTTGACCCTAATTTTATTTAATTTTTATCAAATTTATTTTTTCGATTTTTTTGCATTTTTAAATTAGCACAGTTGACAAAAGTAGAAGCAGTGCTGCCAGCTTGCTTATAATATTCATATAGCAGCGTTGGCAGGCTTGGTTGGCGGTATCACTAAGCAAATAACCTATAGAGAAGTCATCCCATACAACTGAAAGTGTCTCAGATAAAAGCATGACGGGGCGTCCACTGGGTAATTTTTCGGTGGACGCGTCGTTTGAGGGAAATTATTTTTGGTTTCGATTCAGTTGGCTGGCCGAGCTCGTTGCTGGCACAGCACACGAAACACAAAACATGCGTGCTATGAAATGCCCTTTAGCTATAAAAAATAATTGTCTTTAATATTTTATAAAGAAAAACTTCGTAAATCGAATAATTTTACAAATGTAGATAATTAAAAATATGCGATGTGTTGTTTTTATAATTTTAAATATTTATTTGCGCTTGAAATTTCTTCATTAAAAAATTTTTTTACAGGGTATTAGAGCTTACATACAATATTTAAAGGGAAGCAACTTATAAACAAAGCGATGTTGTCAATTCTCTCAGCAGCCCATACATATGCACACACTTATTGTAAGATGCACGAATACATAGAGATGAGCCTGCGCGCCCAAATACATCTCTCTCTGTCTGGCTCCATAAGGACAAGTATGTGCAAAGAGGGCGAGAGATGAATATTCTCATTTTGTATGACTTTTCGACGCGCGCTGCTTGCGCGCTAACAGAGCACTATGGGGAATTTGAGCAGTTTTATAAAATTAATTAATAACTTGTAAACTGCGCAAGATATTCTGATATTGTTTTTTTAGTATTATTATAATTTGTTGTTGGAAACGCCACTGATCCACATAATTGCCATTTATCAAAAAAAAAAAGTGATTTGAAGCTTAATTTTATTAAATATAATTTATATGCTTAGTGTTAATATGAACAAGCCAGGCAATCAGCTGGTGACAACAAAAATTTAATGCAAAAATGCAAGCAACCAATAACCATAATTGCCGGCATTTTGCAGAATTAAATTAGCAATTTATATTATTTAAGCAACTTCCATTTCTTCCTTGGCTAAAACAGCTGATACGGTCGATGACTTATTGTTATCAAAACGTTTTCGAAACCGAGTTCCAAAAGTAAAAACAAGTCCATTTCGGTCGGAACTGGGAATACTTTTTGAAAACGTTCGGAAATTAAAACAGGCCTGTATATCTTTTTTTAAACTTGGTACGCATGTTCCTGGATACTGACAACAGAACGATCGGTCTTTACTAATGCTTAATTTACGACCTATCCTATGATATAAAATTTACATTCCGAAAGTGAATCGGTTAAGTTTTGACAAGGCTATAAGATTTTAAAGCTTTCGAAAATGGCTCATTACGGTTACTGTTAATAGTACTTACCAAAATCAGCATATAAAATTAGCAATTGTTTAAATTCTGTCATGTCAGTTACATTTATTTTTCAGTTTTTTTTCGATTCATATCTGTTTTAAAATGATGCAAAAATTTGTCGTTCTGTTAAACGAATTTTGGTTTTTTATTTTTTATTTTTGCATTTGTAGTCCCCTAAAGAGACTGTAATTCTAATCCAGCAATAAAAACAAAAAAGCCAGCAGCTGGAAAAATGAAAACAATGTTGACCTGATATCGAGAGAACGTTTTCGACCGCCATAAGAAACTAATAACATCTTAGATTTTTGATTAAAGCACCTCAATCAGACCAAGATAAGAATGCCAAAAATTTTTTTAGCAATTATGGTTCAATTAATCTAATTGTAAATTTTAGTGGATTAGTTGAAAATGTGCAGAGCGTGTAGTAGTTTCGTCTTTCTGTTGCTGGGCTGTCTGTGGCTGGGTGTCTTTTCTGCACCACACAGCATACCACGGGTGGAAACTGATCCGGAGTTGACAGCGGGATATTTTCAGGGTGACATGGACGTGAACTTTCTACGGAATGGCGAAATAGCTCCAACTCGTCACTGGCCTAATGCCACAGTCTACTACAAAATTGATAAGGAGTTTGGTGGGTTGTATGACAAATAAAAAATTCATATTTTCCATTTCAATAATTGATTATTTTAGGCGCTCCATATGTGGCATATATTGAAATAGCCATGAAGTTCATTGAGCGCGTCTCCTGCATAAGATTTCTTCCTGCCTTTGAGGAGACTTTGGACTATGTTTATATTATCGTCTCCAGCTCGAGCTGTGGCTCCAAGGTTGGTTATCGTGGCGGTGAACAGACAATAAAATTAACACCCGGCACTTTGGACAGCGGTTGCTTTAAATTGGGCACCATTCAACACGAACTACTTCACACCTAGGGCTTCCATCATCAACAATGCTCCCCAAATCGTGATGAGTTTGTCCAAATTGTCGAAGAAAACATCACCGAGGGCAAGGAGAATAATTTCCAAAAGTATGAGGAAGATCGTGTGGGTGATTTTGATGTGGCCTACGACTACGGCAGCATTCTCCATTATAGCTCAATGGCCAGGACACGAGGAGGGGGCCAAGGGAACAAGTGGATTTGCGGCCATTACATCTTTGGTCTGGGACAACTGCAACTGAGCCATGGACTCAAAATCTACACTCAGAAAAAAAACTCAAGATTTCCATACTTAAACTGAGTAACTGAAAAGCTGACTAAGTTCGGTAATTCCAAAACTGAGTACAAATATCTTATTTCTAACTCATTTTTGCAATAAGGAAAATCTTAAAATGCTAATTTTCTGGAATACTTTAAGTGCGCTTTGGGATTAATTGCAGTCTTCAAACGATCCAAATATACGAGTTGAAGTACATTAAAATTTAACTGATAGATGTACTTTCTAGTAAAAAAAATTCTCTTTTATTTAGTTCATTTCAATCTTGAAACACTATTTTGAGCATACACAAGAAATTTACATAATATTAGTGTGAAAAGCACTGTTACCTCTATGGAGGTATATCAAAAAAACTCATAGTTTTTATATTTGGCATGGTTACAGTTCGGTTAAACTCTTTGTACTGACTGACTGGGCCACTGATCACAACCCTAACCGTAAAATAGAGAGTTAAATTTTCACACAACATAGGTTATAAAAACATAGTTATAAAAATAACTAAATTTTTGAATCGCATATTTTTCTGAGTGTAGTGTCTACAACAGACTGGAGCACCGGAAGCTCAAGCTGTGCTGTTAAGTAGCCTCGAGTCCCGAGTCAACGTCGCGTCCTGGTTAACGATCAACTTGTAGCAACTGGCAACTAGCAACCGGACTTGAAGTTTTTTCGATGCAGATGCAACGGATGGAAGTGTTTCATTCAACCAGCGAGTGTATTTCTCTCCCTATCCCTATCACTTCATCTTGAAATGCAGCCCCAATCTCTTTATGACTATTTCATTGCCAGTTCAACAGCTGTTTTACTGCAGGATATAACTGCTAGCTATCTTAAATCCTTACTTAGCTGGATTTAGTTCTTTTCTATAAATTTCTTGGAAATAAAATCCATTAAGGAGGGAACTTATGTGAAATAGCAGAGTTATGAATTAAAATTGTTTTTTTTGTTTTATTAAATGAAATGTTTAAACAAAATATCAGTTTGTCGTCATGTCAAGCTTTTTTGTTCACAAGAAAATATATATAAATCTCATTTGTCATTTGTCCCAGGCACAGTTGTCGGTCGACTAAAGTAAAGCAAGTGATCATAAGGTGATAAGTTCAACATTGTTATCATTTTCCCCACGTGCTGATTTTTTGTTTCGCTCTCACAGCAACAAAAAGCCATCAATGTAAAGATTAATAATACACATTTAATCATTAGTTCATTGAAATCCAGACACTTTAGTTGATAATCTGAAACAAAGTCAACCTTAAGCACATATTCGCAGTTATTAAGCCCTTGCTATTTATTGAGAACTTAAAGTTTTAAAGATCTGTGAAATTCTAACATTTTATTTGATTTTATTTTTCTTGTTTGTTTTTTAATTGATCAAGTACAGATTTCGATCGAAAACATTCAGATAAATTAGCAACTTAACGAAAAATATTCTTTTAAAGAGAATATCATTATTCTGAGCAAATTTATCGTATACTTCATCGAGGGAATCGTCAGTGTATCCAGCTTCTTTGGCCACACGTATCATTTCAGTAGCCCTACTCTGAAATTCAGCTAATCGATCTCCATCAAATTTATCCATCTCCGTCACTCTTGCGAGCCCGACATTCGCTACTGGACTACCATCTGGATATTTAGACAAAATTTCTAAAAAATCCATTTGAAACGTAACGACTTGCTTGTCCTTTTGTGCCAAACGTTCATTTCGGGTTTCCCAATGATCGACAAAATTCTGCGTCTTTTCCATATCCGGTGGCTCCATCATATTGTTGTCTAGAATCATTTTGGCCATGGAAAAGATTCGCCTAAAAGACTCCTGTTGTATCCTGATAAAAGTCTGTTTAGATTGCTGACTGGAACAGCACTCACGATGACCTGCAATCATCTCAAGTATTATAATAACTAAATAAATCTGTTTGTTATTTGTTCGTTGAAGACATCACATTATCGGGCCTCTTCCGAATTCCAAAAACGAGTGGAATTGCCGCAAATCAAGTTAATTGCTGTTCCGAATTTCGCAAACCGATAAGAATTGTCGTTTTGAAAACGTGTGTTGTTAAGCGAGCGGACTCAAAAGTAAATGCTACAAAAAGCATTAAAATAATTCCCTTAAACACTAAACTGAAAATTCGAATAGCCTTGAACATTTTCAAAATAGTTTAACATCACTACTTCAACTGTTTAAAGTTGAAGTATATTTTAAAATAATTTTTAGTAAACATCTATAAAATATTGCATACAAAACAAAACCGAGCGGCAATGACTAAACCGAGCTATTCTGAATTCCACCACCAAGCAAATAACCTATGGAGAAGTCATCCCATACAACTGAAAGTGTCTCAGATAAAAGCATGACGGGGCGTCCACTGGGTAATTTTTCGGTGAGAGAAATTATTTTTGGTTTCGATTCAGTTGGCTGGCCGAGCTCGTTGCTGGCACAGCAAGCGAAACACAAAACATGCGTGCTATGGAATGCCCTTTAGCTATAAAAAATAATTGTCTTTAATATTTTATAAAGAAAAACTTCGTAAATCTAATAATTTTACAAATGTAGATAATAAAAAATATGCGATGTGTTGTTTTTATAATTTTAAATATTTATTTGCGTTTGAAATTTCTTCATTAAAAAAATTTTTTTTACAGGGTATTAAAGCTTACATACAATATTTAAAGGGAACAGACAGCACATATGCGCTACCCCTTCATGCCCCTCGATGCAATTGAGTCAAATTGGACTCAAACTGCAGCAACGGTGGGATGAATAGGATAAAAAGGGAATTGGCAAATTTTCAAAAAACCACGTTGCTGCAGAACATGCGGACGGGAGTTCGATTTTAACAGCGGTCAGCGAAGGTTGCAATTTTTTTGTCGGGAGTCGTTAAGTTTGTCTGCACGTTGAGCAGCGTTAGATTCCATTCTACGCTCCCGTGCCATTAAAAACTGTTCCCGCGACCGAACGAACAAGTGTGCTGATTTAATCAAACGCTGTGTCACCTTCGGCGAGCTGTGCTCCGGATTGCCTACGGTGTGTGAGGGACAACGGTTGCCAGTCGACGCAGAGGACGTCTGACGTCAGCAGCGTTGGACCAACGTTCCAGCTCCAGCATCAGTGGGGGAAGCTTCGCATCCGTCTTTAAACCAGCAGAAGGCTCATCCAGGCAGACCCGAGTGAGTCTATTCCAATTGCTCCGCCACATCGTTGGCAACCCTTTTTTTTCGTTGTGAAGAGCTGCAATTAAAAGTCGTCTTCCTGTCCCTGTGCCGCCCCAGGAAATACATTTTCACTATTGTTTTAAAAAAAATGTGTTAATGTTTATTATTATAAAGAAAATGGAACGTCATACAAAAAAGAAAGAAATCGAACAAAACAAAATCATAAATTATAACGTATTAAAATTAAAGTAAAACTTAATTGAATTTACAATACAATTTGTTTAAATTAAATAAAATTAAAAATTAAAGTAAAGTAAAAACATAATAAAATTAGAGTAAAGTAAAAATAGTAAAAATTTAAAGTCAAATATAAATATTAAAGTAAAATTAAAATTTAAAGTAAAGTAAAGTAAATAAAAATAAAAATCTGTAAAAATTGAAAACAACAGTTTAGGAACAACACGAGACTCTAACAATCAAAAAACACACAACCATATACACTAGATATTGTATATTTACATATATATATACACAAACACAAACAATATTCGCCCCTTTACCCACCCAGAGAGCTCTTTAGGTAGGCAAGGTAGTAATTAAGTTGATAAATATTACATTTACTAAATTACAACACAATACACTTATTACACATAAATTAACCACACTTTACCAATTCACACATATATATATATATATATATATATATATATATATATATATATATATATATATATACATATTTACTTTGTTAATTCCGCGGCGTCTCCGCTCCAGCATCTTGCCACTGGTGGCAACATCGTTGTGTTCCTGGTCTGTCTGTTTGTTTGTCTCTTCATTGTTGCCGTTTTAATGTCGTCAAGAAAACTGTAAATACAAAATATTAAAATTAGTCCAAATGTTATTAGAAACTAAGAAATTGAAATTATATTTGCCATGAGAACGAAGATGTATTATTAATCTTTACATTGATGGCTTTTTGTTGCTGTGAGAGCGAAACAAAAAATCAGCACGTGGGGAAAATGATAACAATGTTGAACTTATCACCTTATGATCACTTGCTTTACTTTAGTCGACCGACAACTGTGCCTGGGACAAATGACAAATGAGATTTATATATATTTTCTTGTGAACAAAAAAGCTTGACATGACGACAAACTGATATTTTGTTTAACATTTCATTTAATAAAATTAAAAAAAAGCAATTTTAATTTATAACTCTGCTATTTGACATAAGTTCACTTTTTAATGGATTTTATTTCCAAGAAATTTATAGAAAAGACTTAATCCAGCTAAGTAAGGATTTAAGATAGCTAGCAGTTATATCCTGCAGTAAAACAGCTGTTGAACTGGCAATGAAATAGTCATAAAGAGATTGGGGCTGCATTTCAAGATGAATATACAAGCCACATGCTATGGTAACAAGTCCCGGATTTGGAAAGCAAACGTCCTCCGACCTTACACACATTCACACACACACACTCGCAGATGGCAAGTGATGGGGATAGGGAGAGAAATACACTCGCTGGTTGAATGAAACACTTCCATCCGTTGCATCTGCATCGAAAAAACTTCAAGTCCGGCCTGGGGCCAGTTGCTACAAGTTGATCGTTAACCAGGACGCGACGTTGACTCGGGACTCGAGGCTACTTAACAGCACAGCTTGAGCTTCCGGTGCTCCAGTCTGTTGTAGACACTACACTCAGAAAAATATGCGATTCAAAAATTTAGTTATTTTTATAATTTTGTTGAGGTTTCAATTTTAGCGGGATTTAGAGTTTTCCCGCAAAACTAGCGGTTTTTTCAAAAAGTCGTAGAACAAACATTTCTAGATTTTCGAAAAGGAATCAATCCCCATCATTACATTTTAGCTTCTTTAGCGCTTTGATGCAAACAGACAAACAGACAAACAAACTGACTTTTCATTTCATTTTGAGAGGTCCACTAAAATTTTCAAATTTATTTATCTTTTGAACCAGTTATCGGATTTGGGTGATTGAGGTATCAATCGACGCGTATTTTTAAGTAAAAAATACATAATTTTACCAAAAAGCCCCAACAGTCCCATTAGCTGCAATTATTTAAATTTTTCCCCTCCCACTTACACCCCCGTATCTTATGACCCAGGTTGGTTAGAAAAAGTTTTAGTATGCCATTTTGTAAGTTAGGGCTAAACCTTTCGATCGGTATATAACTCGATCTGATCGAACAGTCGTAGCAAATTTTCCAACTTAGCTGTATATAGTGTTAGTCGCCTTTCGCACCCTTGGTGATGCTTTCGTCACTAACGCGAACTGCCGTCCGCAGTGATTGGTTGCTTGCATTTTTGCATTAAATTTTTGTTGTCACCAGCTGATTGCCTGGCTTGTGCATATTAACACTAAGCATATAAATTATATTTAATAAAATAAAGCTTCAAATCACTTTTTTTTGATAAATGGCAATTATGTGGATCAGTGGCGTTTCCAACAACAAATTATAATAATACTAAAAAAACAATATCAGAATATCTTGCGCAGTTTACAAGTTATTAATTAATTTTATAAAACTGCTCAAATTCCCCATAGTGCTCTGTTAACGCGCAAGCAGCGCGCGTCGAAAAGTCATACAAAATGAGAATATTCATCTCTCGCTCTCTTTGCACATACTTGTCCTTATGGAGCCAGACAGAGAGAGATGTATTTGGGCGCGCAGGCTCATCTCTATGTATTCGTGCATCTTACAATATGTATGGGCTGCTGAGAGAATTGACAACATCGCTTTGTTTATAAGTTGCTTCCCTTTAAATATTGTATGTAAGCTCTAATACCCTGTACAAAATTTTTTTAATGAAGAAGTTTCAAACGCAAATAAATATTAAAAATTATAAAAACAACACATCGCATATTTTTTATTATCTACATTTGCAAAATTATTAGATTTACGAAATTTTTCTTTATAAAATATTAAAGACAATTATTTTTTATAGCTAAAGGACATTTCATAGCACGCATGTTTTGTGTTTCGCTTGCTGTGCCAGCAACGAGCTCGGCCAGCCAACTGAATCGAAACCAAAAATAATTTCTCTCAAACGTCGCGTCCACCGAAAAATTACCCAGTGGACGCCCCGTCATGCTTTTATCTGAGACACTTTCAGTTGTATGGGATGACTTCTCCATAGGTTATTTGCTTAGTGGTGGAATTCAGAATAGCTCGGTTTAGTCATTGCCGCTCGGTTTTGTTTTGTATGCAATATTTTAAAGATGTTTACTAAAAATTATTTTAAAATATACTTCAACTTTAAACAGTTGAAGTAGTGATGTTAAACTATTTTGAAAATGTTCAAGTTTATTCGAATTTTCAGTTTAGTGTTTAAGGGAATTATTTTAATGCTTTTTGTAGCATTTACTTTTGAGTCCGCTCGCTTAACAACACACGTTTTCAAAACGACAATTCTTATCGGTTTGCGAAATTCGGAACAGCAATTAACTTGATTTGCGGCAATTCCACTCGTTTTGGAATTCGGAAGAGGCCCGATAATGTGGTGTCTTATCTGCTAGAAAATCCTAATTTGCTGTTTTGCATTCAACGAACAAATAACAAACAGATTTATTTGATTTTCATAGAACGGAAATTTGGTTGGTCAGGGTTAATAGGGTCAAAAAAACATTTGTTGATAGCCCCGAATTTTGACATTATGTCCAAATTCATATTTATACTATCAGGGTAAATTTGAATAATCTCTTCAAGTCGTATATATAAGCCGGTGAATGGCATTCTGATTTTAGTGTGTTTTTTAAACTAATAAGAATGCGTATTATTCTCGTCACAGTCAGTCTCGCTCTCTTGGTATGTACCCTTAAGAGAACAGGGACAAAGTATGATATTATAATACTTTAGGTGATTGCAGGTCATCGTGAGTGCTGTTCCAGTCAGCAATTTCAAGGATGAGCTAAAGGACGCTGCTGAGCAGACTTTTTTCGAAATTAATTCTAAATATCGAGAATATATTCCAACAGGGAAGTTCATAATCCCAAAACTGACGGAGATGAACGAATTTGCTGAAGATCGATTAGCTGAATTTCAGAGTAGGGCTACTGAAATGATACGTGTGGCCAAAGAAGCTGGATACACTGACGATTTCCTCGATGAATTATACGATAAATTTGCTGAGGATAATCTTATTACGTCTAAATCTATGCATTTCGTTAGTTTGCTAAATTATCTGAATGGTGTCGATCTGTAATTGCTCAAGTAAGAAACATTTAATAAAGAAAAATACAATCAAATAAAATATTAGAATTTCACAGATCTTTAAATCTTAAAGTTCTCAATAAATAGCAAGGGCTTAATAACTGCGAATATGTGCTTAAGGTTGACTTTGTGTTATGAACTGGTTGTTACTCTGTGGGCCGCGCCGACTAGCTCATCGGAACTATTCACGGGTGTTGTTTCAACCCTGGCCCGCAGTTCACACAATCGATAAATCATCGCTAAACTGCCGCTGCCTCCCTTCCTGAGACGGCATGCATTCCTCGTCTCCCATATGTTGGCCACCCGAACGGGCCAATCTCAGCCTGCGTTGGACATCTCGTTTCCCCTCCCCTTGTACAAAAAAAACTTAGCCGGATACATCTTCGTTCTCATGGCAAATATAATTTCAATTTCTTAGTTTCTAATAACATTTGGACTAATTTTAATATTTTGTATTTACAGTTTTCTTGACGACATTAAAACGGCAACAATGAAGAGACAAACAAACAGACAGACCAGGAACACAACGATGTTGCCACCAGTGGCAAGATGCTGGAGCGGAGACGCCGCGGAATTAACAAAGTAAATATGTATATATATATATATATATATATATATATATATGTGTGAATTGGTAAGTGTAGTTAATTTATGTGTAATAAGTTTTGTAATATATTGTGTTGTAATTTAGTAAATGTAATATTTATCGCTTAATTGCTACCTTGCCTACCTAAAGAGCTCTCTGGGTGGGTAAAGGGGCGAATATTGTTTGTGCTTGTATATATATATATATGTAAATATACAATACCTAGTGTATATTGTTGTGTGTTTTTAAATTGTTATAGTCTCGTGTTGTTCCTAAACTGTTGTTTTAAAATTTTACAGATTTTTATTTTCTTTACTTTACTTTAAGTTTTAATTTTACTTTAATATTTATATTTTACTTTAAATTTTTATTATTTTTACTTTACTTAAATTTTATTATGTTTTACTTTACTTGAATTTTTAATTTTATTTACTTTAAACGAATTGTATTGAAAATTCAACTTAGTTTTACTTTAATTTTAATGCGTTATAATTTATGATTTTGTTATGTTCGATTTATTTCTTTTTTTGTATGACGTTCGATTTTCTTTATAACAATAAACATTAACACATTTTATATAAAACAATAGTGAAAATGTATTTCCTGGGGCGGCACAGGGACAGGAAGACGACTTTCTTGCAGCTCTTCACAGCGAAAAAAAGGGTTGCCAACGATCTGGCGGAGCAATTGGAATAGACTCACTCGGGTCTGCCTGGATGAGCCTTCTGCTGGTTTAAAGACGGATGCGAAGCTTCCCCCACTGATGCTGGAGCTGGAACGTTGGTCCAATTTGACTCAATTGCATCGATGTGTATTATTAATCTTTACATTGATGGCTTTTTGTTGCTGTGAGAGCGAAACAAAAAATCAGCACGTGGGGAAAATGATAACAATTTTGAACTTATCACCTTATGATCACTTGCTTTACTTTAGTCGACCGACAACTGTGCCTGGGACAAATGACAAATGAGATTTATATATATTTTCTTGTGAACAAAAAAGCTTGACATGACGACAAACTGATATTTTTTTTAACATTTCATTTAATAAAATTAAAAAAAAACAATTTTAATTTATAACTCTGCTATTTGACATAAGTTCACTTTTTAATGGATTTTATTTCCAAGAAATTTATAGAAAATACTTAATCCAGCTAAGTAAGGATTTAAGATAGCTAGCAGTTATATCCTGCAGTAAAACAGCTGTTGAACTGGCAATGAAATAGTCATAAAGAGATTGGGGCTGCATTTCAAGATGAATATACAAGCCACATGCTATGGTAACAAGTCCCGGATTTGGAAAAGCAAACGTCCTCCGACCTTACACACATACACACACACACTCGCAGATGGCAAGTGATGGGGATAGGGAGAGAAATACACTCGCTGGTTGAATGAAACACTTCCATCCGTTGCATCTGCATCGAAAAAACTTCAAGTCCGGCCTGGGGCCAGTTGCTACAAGTTGATCGTTAACCAGGACGCGACGTTGACTCGGGACTCGAGGCTACTTAACAGCACAGCTTGAGCTTCCGGTGCTCCAAAATTCAAAAATTTAGTTATTTTTATAATTTTAATTTTTTCAATGCGTGACCTCGGATTTGACCCCCGTGCAATTCAAATTTCGAAAAACGCCGACTTGTCAAATATAAAAACTATGAGTTTTTTTGATATACCTCCATAGAGGTAACAGAGCTTTTCACACTAATATTATGTAAATTTCTTGTGTATACTTAAAATAGTGTTTCAAGATTGAAATGAACTAAATAAAAGAGAATTTTTTTTACTAGAAAGTACATCTATCAGTTAAATTTTAATGTACTTCAACTCGTATATTTGGATCGTTTGAAGACTGCAATTAATCCCAAAGCGCACTTAAAGTATTCCAGAAAATAAGCATTTTAAGATTTTCCTTATTGCAAAAATAAGTTAGAAATAAGATATTTGTACTCAGTTTTGGAATTACCGAACTTAGTCAGCTTTTCAGTTACTCAGTTTTTTCTGAGTGTAGATTTTGAGTCCATGGCTCAGTTGCAGTTGTCCCAGATTAAAGATGTAGTGGCCGCAAATCCACTTGTTCCCTTGGCCCCCTCCTCGTGTCCTGGCCATTGAGCTATAATGGAGAATGCTGCCGTAGTCGTAGGCCACATCAAAATCACCCACACGATCTTCCTCATACTTTTGGAAATTATTCTCCTTGCCCTCGGTGATGTTTTCTTCGACAATTTGGACAAACTCATCACGATTTGGGGAGCATTGTTGATGATGGAAGCCCTAGGTGTGAAGTAGTTCGTGTTGAATGGTGCCCAATTTAAAGCAACCGCTGTCCAAAGTGCCGGGTGTTAATTTTATTGTCTGTTCACCGCCACGATAACCAACCTTGGAGCTACAGCCCGAGCTGGAGACGATAATATAAACATAGTCCAAGGTCTCCTCAGTGGCAGGAAGAAATCTTATGCAGGAGACGCGCTCAATGAACTTCATGGCTATTTCAATATATGCCACATATGGAGCGCCTAAAATAATCAATTATTGAAATGGAAAATATGCATTTTTTATTTGTCATACAACCCACCAAACTCCTTATCAATTTTGTAGTAGACTGTGGCATTAGGCCAGTGACGAGTTGGAGCTATTTCGCCATTCCGTAGAAAGTCCACGTCCATGTCACCCTGAAAATATCCCGCTGTCAACTCCGGATCAGTTTCCACCCGTGGTATGCTGTGTGGTGCAGAAAAGACACCCAGCCACAGACAGCCCAGCAACAGAAAGACGAAACTACTACACGCTCTGCACATTTTCAACTAATCCACTAAAATTTACAATTAGATTAATTGAACCATAATTGCTAAAAAATTTTTGGCATTCTTATCTTGGTCTGATTGAGGTGCTTTAATCAAAAATCTAAGATGTTATTAGTTTCTTATGGCGGTCGAAAACGTTCTCTCGATATCAGGTCAACATTGTTTTCATTTTTCCAGCTGCTGGCTTTTTTGTTTTTATTGCTGGATTAGAATTACAGTCTCTTTAGGGGACTACAAATGCAAAAATAAAAAATAAAAAACCAAAATTCGTTTAACAGAACGACAAATTTTTGCATCATTTTAAAACAGATATGAAACGAAAAATAACTGAAAAATAAATGTAACTGACATGACAGAATTTAAACAAACAATTTTTCACATTTTTAATATGCTGATTTTGGTAAGTACTATTAACAGTAACCGTAATGAGCCATTTTCGAAAGCTTTAAAATCTTATAGCCTTGTCAAAACTTAACCGATTCACTTTCGGAATGTAAATTTTATATCATAGGATAGGTCGTAAATTAAGCATTAGTAAAGACCGATCGTTCTGTTGTCAGTATCCAGGAACATGCGTACCAAGTTTAAAAAAAGATATACAGGCCTGTTTTAATTTCCGAACGTTTTCAAAAAGTATTCCCAATTCCGACCGAAATGGACTTCTTTTTACTTTTGGAACTCGGTTTCGAAAACGTTTTGATCACTGCGGACGGCAGTTCGCGTTAGTGACGACTAACTATATATACAGCTAAGTTGGAAAATTTGCTACGACTGTCCGATCAGATCTAGTTATATATTGATCGAAAGGTTTAGTCCCAACTTACAAAATGGCATACTAAAACTTTTTCTAATTCACCTGGGTCATGAGATATTTTTGTATTTTTTAAAAATTTTTATCAAAAATACGCGTCGATTGATACCTCGATGACCCAAATCCGTTAACTGGTTCAAAAGATAAATTAATTTGAAATTTTTAGTGGACTTTTTAAAATGAAATGAAAAGTTAGTTTCTTTGTTTGTCTGTTTGTCTGTTTGTATCAAAGCGCTAAAAAAGCTAAGATGAAATGATGGGGATTTATTTCTCTTTGAAAATCTAGAAATGTTTGTTTTACGACTTTTTCAAATTCAGGCTAGTTTAGCGGGAAAGCGCTAAATCCCGCTAAAATTGAAACTCCAACAGTTTCCAAACCATAGAAGCTAGAGATATGTTCTATATATCATTGGAAAGGTATGTTTGAGGGCTTTTATGCACAATGCCAATTTTTTTTTATTTATTAATTTATATTTTTATTTAAAATTTTTAGATTAAACTGAATTTTGTTCGTCACAAAATTGGATATCAGAAATTTTGGGGCTAGAAATTGCTTTCGTCACTAGACTTTTACCTCGTGTAGAGGTTTTTTTTGTAGTTTAAACTGACAGATAATGTCTTATTTATGCTGACCTAATTTGGATTAAATCGGACTTCTATTTCATATAGCTTATCGGTCAAGAATGGGATTGCTGTAAGAAATTTTTTTTTTCCAGATACCTTTGTATTGGTTTTTGTTTTAGCATATGTCCATACATATATGGCTATATTGCGGTAAGACCTGTGCTGACGACTGGCGATCAAGGTTAACTGGCCCTGATCCAGTTAAACGATAATTCTCGGTTTCACACCCATGTTTCAATCATGAGTTAAGTTGATTTATTGCACTCATGTAATTGAAACTCGTTTTTATTGAAAGAAATCTATAAGTATTTTGTTTTTGTATTTTGAACATTTTTATTTTGAAACAAATTTCCGGGTGACAACATTTGGTTAACAGATCCTGTTGGAGGAGGAATAATATTCATAGAGTAGACCAGAATGGAGAAAGTGGGAGAACAGTAATTGAGCTGACCAGGAAGAGAGTACACTAGACAGCTAGATTAGGGACAAAGCTTGACTTAGATGGCAGTAAGAGGTGTGAGAATAATCCATTAAGAATAATGAAATGACTTAAAGATTAACGCGAAACTCAAAAGGAATCAATGGCAAGGTCAAAGGCAGGGCTGGTCAGGTGGTGGTATCAAAAGGATGTTGTCCAGTATTCACAGTGTTTACCAAGTGCCTGGTGCGGGCTCCAGATTTACGGACGCAGCGCTCTGCACATGTCCGGGCAGAGGAGCAACATGGACAGCACCGCGTGTCTTGGCCACGTACGAGGCCGGAGCGGCGGCAACAACAACTGGAGAGGCAGCGTGGACAACAGCGGGTGCGGCATGAACAATTGCCGGACCGGATTGGATGAGCACTGGGCCAGCGGGGGCAAGGGCAACGGGCACAGCAGCTGGCACAGCCGAGGCATGAACCGCCACGGAGCCGGCAACAGCGGGTGCTCCAACCACAACCGTTCCATGGGCAGTGGTCAAAAGTGGCACTACCGAACTGTTGGCTCCATAGGCCAAAGCGAACAGGACTACGACAACGGCGAACTGCAATGTAGGGAAATAGATATATATATAAAGTAAGTCAAGCAAGTGTTTTGACAAAATAAAAATATATATTCCAATAAACATCTGAATACATTCATATAATCCACTATATGCTTTCACACAAATAATACACTAAAATCCATAAAATTGAACTACAAAAATTTAAAAATAACTTTTATTTCCAACTCTTATTAAAAAAAACCTTTTAATTGCATTTAATATGCTAAGAAAAGAATGGAAATTAATTTATTACTTCATAACTTTTTCAATGTATGTAGAAAAAATAAGAGTTCAAATAAAATTAAGTTAAGAACAATTTTTTTTTTTATATTAATTGAAAATAAAAGTTTATCCTCTTAAGAGGATAGTTCATATAGAATTTTTCCATTCATACAAATAACTTGTTCAGGTTTTTTAAATTTTTTAAATTTTTAATTTTATAATATGAATTATGAATTAATTTGAGTCTATTATAGTGTATGATCTCACCTTCATGTTGCTTCTATTTGTGAACTGTGTGACGATTGAAACGTTACTAATTGATATCTGAAAGTGTTTGAGGTGCTTTTATAGCTCCAAACTCGGGTGTTACAATTGCTCTCAATTCTCTTTAGCATATTAAGCCATGTCAAAGCCAGTTCTTGATCGAACTAATGCGGAAACTGGACAGATAACAAATGCCGACAAATGGCCCCCTTGACCTTCCCACTTGCAGCAGTACATATTCAAGTATCGAGTATTGAGTATTAAGTACAACCCACAGCAGCACAATTAGCTACAGTTGACAATGCCCATTTGATTTGGCCAGTCAATTCAGAAACTGGCCACGAGACAGACTTGAAACACAACCACAACAACAACAACAATAATAACTTGTGCTAACAATAACAACAACTAGACAATGCTTACAAGCTATTTTAATTCACAAACAGGAGCAAATTTCATCAGAATTTTTTTTTTATAACTTGCGCGCTGAAGTCAGTTTACCGACTTTATGCAGATCTGAATATGCTAATATAAATCTATGGTAAGAGATAAATTATTCAAAGTACTCGATCCATTAAGCTTATCTTATAGATTAAATAATATTATGAAAGACGAGTACTCTATTAATTTAAAATAAACTTGATTTATTCTGATTTTTAGTCTACATTAAGCCGATTGTCTTTGAAAAAAGAGACTAAAATTTCTATTGTACTTACAGCATTGGAAATATTTCGATTAATTAAACAAGTAAATGTTCAATATATCAACAATCTCAATTTCCATTAAAAAAAATTCTTTAATCACTTTATACTAAATTAAATTAATTAGTTAATAAAGTCGCAGCAGACATTATAACTTATATGCTTAATATAATACATAATTAGAAAATGAAAGTAAGAGAAGTGGAGAATAACTCATCTAGTTCACAGATTGTCATCAAGCTCTCAATTTTCGTTGTAAAATTTCTAAATTTCTAAAACGTTCACAAAAAGCAAACACACGCCTTTAGAAAAGCTGTCAAAAAAAATAGCAAAAAATCTTTAGTTTACATAGAAGACAATACAGTTTATAACACTCATTTAATCTACATATAGTTACATATTTAAAATACACTGTAAACTTAGCAAAAGGGCGTGAATTAGAGGTGAGATTTAAGAATATGGCGCGTTTGGTGTTTACGGATAAGGATCACAATGCCTACGATCCCAAAAAGTACAAGGTAATTATTTAGTTATTAATAATAATTATAATATTATAATAATTATTTAAATGCTCATCACAGGTGGTTCACAAGAATCATTGGCGTCAGGTCAGCCTTCGATTGGCGCCCACACAGAAGAAATGGTGGGAGGATCCCGATGTCATTGTTGCGTGAGTATTAAACATTTCATTTATCCAAATATCCAATTGGGGATTACTGTCGAAAGTGGGAACTTTTATTAGCTTTGCCTTGGCAATGGTTTCGTGTGATTTATCGCTGGGTGAGAGGGGAAAGAAAGGAATATTTGTGGCATGCCTCATTGATTGAAATCGAAGCAGACACGAAGTGGCGCCAATGCAACTCTTATTCAATTAAGATTCTTAAACAACAATAATGTGGGCGACACAATAATATTTTATGGCATCCATTTAACAGCTGAGCACATTGTGGCCACACCTTGAAATTACACTGTCTAACAAAATTCTAGGCAACGTGGTACAGCTTAAAATGTTGAGAAAACACATTTGAAAAGCGAGAGCACCAGAACTTTGCTGATTAGTGTAATTAATCCGGTAGCAATTTAATTCCGAACATGAAATTATAAACAAGTAATATGTTACGTAAATTGCATCACTTGTTAATAAGCTTTTCAAATCTTCCACTCTTTTTAGACACTTAGACACTAGACACTATTTCTGGACTATATTCGCAGTACTCGTTTATGTACTTTGATATACTCGTACTTTTTGGGATATGTGTGCAGAGATAGTCACGCGATGCTAACTAAGCATTTGATTGATGGGTTGAGTTCGATATCGGAACTGCCAACTACCTACTATGGAGGTAAAGCTGTCTTTTGGACAGCCTGTCAGCAAAAGTTTGCCAAGTAATTGGGGAAAATGTGATGGCAGGAAATTGGCTGGGTTCCGCGTCTTTAACTAGGTCACATACAATTTATCGTTCTTACGTCTATGTGGACAACCTAAAGTGTTATTGTGGTCTCAAGGTCGAAGAGGGATAAGAAATAATTTGAACGTTATTCGAAGGTGACTACACCGAATTGCAAGAATTTACATTTAATATTTTTATGGGATTAAGACAAAAAGGATTACGATCCATAAAGATACATCTCATCATTTGAGAAGGTTGATATTTAACGAACAGTTTGTTCTTTGTCGTATAACTTTACGTATAAAAAATGTATTTACTTATATTCTATTATTTGAAGAAAACCTTTATAGATCTAAAAATTAGTTCTTCAAAGCTTAATATCATTAAAACAGTTTCCCAAAATGTTTACTGAATATTTGAAGTTATTTGCTTTGGTACAAATTCTTAACAAGAAATATTAAAATTTGTATTACTCTGTTAAATAGTTAAAGCTCTATAATATTAAAAGCTCTAAGAAACTGACAAGCTGGCTCCAGTTCTGGTTTCAAGTAGAAAGATCAAATATACCACTTCCATAGCCTTTAGTCAAGTTCTGTATTTGGAGTCTTACCCTGAAGCGTTTGGTAGGGGATTCAGCAATAGTGGAGCCTTTATAAGCTGCGTATCCGCATATATATAATGCTATAGCTAATGGAAGAAGTGTTTTGTGGGGTCGAGGAATGAGAAAGGTGTGGGTACGGGGTAGCTAACACTTTGCGTGTTCAATAGACAAAAAAGGGAAATCAAAATAAAGCGGAAAATGGTGTCAGTACGGAGGACGACAAAGAGAGTACTTAAACTGGCGCGTCACTCAATCAGAATGATATTATTTTTAATGGCGTTGAATTGAAACGAATTCTCGAACTCAACTAAAGCTACACTCAAACAAAAATATGTCTTTCTAATACTATGGACGTTCGTTCGGCTGCATCGATTTGTATGGTCCCAAATAAATTTAATAAATATATAATTATATATATTCTACAAAGGATCTAGGAGACTAGAAGTGCTAGAGCAACAAAATTTGGCACACAGACTTCTAGAAACCCCACGCAGATCAAGTTTGCCTCAAATTTTTGCCACGACCCCTTTCGCTTTCCCAAGTCGCCAGAAACTACCATACCCACCGTTTTTATTATCTTTAATCTTACTTGATCACATCAAAATCGGTTAAATAGAACAGCAGTAAGGGCTGTTTTCAATTTTAAAGAAATATAAACTTCTAAAAGTATGCAATGGGTATTCATATAGCCGATATCTCGACTGTAGCCTAGCCTAGTTAGGTCTAGAGTTTTTTTTTTTTTTTTCTGAGTGTACCATCATAGATTTGGGCTGCATATGGCAACAAATAAACACGATACGCGTTGTTGCCACACTGCCACGCAACATGACTCGACGGCGACTTCGACTTCGATTCCGGTTCAAACTCTCAAATGAAGTTTGGCCGTCAGCAGCGTCGCACGCGAATGAGCGAGAGAGAGAGAGAGAGGAGGAGAGTGTGTGAAAGAGAAGAGTTGCCACCGAAAACTTGTTGTATAAAAAGGAAACTTAATTACATTTCAATTATAAAACAATCATACAATACTATATACGTGTCCATGTCGGTGTCCGTCTCTGTCTGAATCCATCTCCGGCATAAACAAACTGTTATCCGTATGTCACTCACAGCTGGCACTGTTGCTCGCTCCGATTCCAGCGAATGGTTGCTACCCGTGAAGCCCGCCGGAGATGGCGGTGGAGGCACGAAGTGCACCACGGTGACGATGCTCCTGGCCCAAAGGATTGCACGCAACGATTGTTGGTCAGTCGAAGACGAGCCCTGTTACCGTTCGAACAAAATGAACGTGTGGCAGACACTGGAATATCTATCCGGCTTAAGTCTACGCAAGCGTTACAATTACGAGGGATTTGCGGATACGCAAAATCTTATACGCACCCTCACACCATCCTGGCGACGTGACAGTTATGCGGAGAAAACCAAGGCGGAGGATGTGGCAGTTTCAGGTGGTACAGTCGGTGGTACAGCCGGTGGTACAGCCGGTGGTAGTGCCAAGTATGTGGATGATCAGGTTTGTGAGAGTGTGGCAGCTGCCGTGGCCAACAACATGGTCAGAAGACGCAAGAGTCCATCGCCATCAAGTGATCAAGTTGCACTAAGTTTAGGAGTTGTTGCTGCCCCAAGACGTAAGCGCCGCAGTTGCAAGAAGCGACACCACAAATCACCTCAGTTGGATGCGGAATACGCCCTTACCGCAGAGGATCTACAGGATCTGGTCAAGTGCACGTAAGCTTCGTTTTGCCCAACAGGAAAGGGGGAAAACCACTAAAAAATGGGAAAAAATTTACCTTGATTTGAAAACTTTTAATTTTCTTGTAAAAAATGAAGCCAAATTTGAAAAAAGTTTTGTGTTAAAACGTTGCTATCTCAATGGTTTGACTAACTTCAAACACAACTTTTTCAAATATTGATCGATTTTCAAGCGGAATGTTATTTTGATCATGGTTTGGCCTCCAAATTAATTCTGCATTTAAATGTAAATTATATAAAAAAAATTTTTTTTCTATTTCTTAGCTTAAATTTTAACTTTTTAAACATTGAGAGTTTAGAAAATTGAATATTTTAAATCTCAAATTTTCACTTTTAATCAACTCCTTATATCTAAATTAGTAAAAAACAACACTTAAAACTTGAGGTTTCATTATAATGTAAAAAATCATGATTTTTAAGCAGAGTCATATTTTGGCCCCTAAATTCATTCTGCATTTAAATTTAGTTAATTTTGTAAAAAAAATTATTTTCCTTTAGATCTGGGCTCGATGCTAAGGGTCCCCCCTTTGATATTTTGAAAATTCAAAATTTTAAATTTTAAGTTTTAAGTTTTTAATTAGTATAAAACAACACTTTAAATTTGATTCTGAGACGTTTCATTTTCATGTCAAAAATCATGGGAAATTGAACGAAAAATTTGACTTGTAAAGTGCTAGATCAAAAGTTACTTAGTCGAGGGGTCGGTAACCAAAGAGATTAAGAAGTTGGCCTAAAATCTTATGTATTTTTTTAATCAACTTCTTATATTCTTATTAGTATAAAACAACACTTTAAATTTGTTTCTGATGCCTTTCAATTTTCTGTAAAAAATCGTGTTAAATCTGACAAAAACTTTGACTTGTAAAGTTGATAGATCCAAAGTCTGGCCAACTTTAAAATCCATAACTTTGTCAATATTTTTACTTTGTTATATTTTCACTTTGAATCAACTCCTTATATCATAGTTAGTATAAAACAACACTTAAAATTGAATCTGAGATGCCAAATTGGACAAAAATTTTCACTTGTAAAGTTGCTTGTCATTATATATTCTACCCTAGAATATTTTTAAATTATTTAAATCTATTAAAGAATTTAGAAAAATACCATTTAATTTTAAAGAACTTTCATTACTCTAATAAGAAAAAAGTTGTGCTTATAATTCTCTATTAGGGAAGTGTATTTATAATACGCCTCTATGTTGCTTAAAGCCTTACTTCTGCTTATTTCTACTGTACAAGTGCTTTCTATCACCTAGCTTTAGTAACATGTTGTAATGCAAAATAATTTTCAGTGTAAATAGCTTGAAAAGCTATCGCAAAGCTTAGCCAGTACACAGACCTGTAAGGTGTCTCAACTAAGTACGTCAGAATTTAAGAACATAAAAGAAAATGCAAAATTGAAAGCAATAATTTTTCGCTATCTTTTGACACAAGTGCAGACAAAAGATTTCCCTATAATCCCTATATAACGCAAGATAAACTCACAAACTATCAACTATAGCAGTAGTTTGTTGTACCCTTTACCATTACAGAGCTACAGGGTGTAGAATGTCAACGACTTGAGATCGTCAAAGTGTGTCTATAAGTTCTTGAGCGCATTGCAGGTCGATGAAAAATAAATTAATTTCAACTTTATACACCAAAATTTTTAAATTCTATATATTTTTTATATTTTCTCAATTTCTTAACCCTATAAAATGATTTAAAAAGATTTTTAGCCATTTAAGGAGTATAACTTGATTCTATTGTTTATTTTTTACTTTTTAGACCCCGTATTTAAAAAAAGTACAGGGGTCTATTGGGTTTGTTTATATAGTATTTCTCCGATTTTAAGCAATTTTTATAAAACTGTAAAATACACAACTTGTGAAATTAGTTGAAAAATCTAAAGTACCCTGTGTTAGGGTATAAAAATAAACTAAAGCTTGCAGTTGCTGTGTATTGGAATTGCCAAGAAATCCAAAAGCTGTGAATATCAAAAGAGAAATAACGAACGGAATTATTTGTTTTTCAAGGTGCCGAGACGTTTTGGCCAATGCAATTTGCAACCTTCTGGCTGAGGTTAAGGTTGAGGTTGAGGCTGTGGCCGAGTCTGTAATTGAAGCGGCTCTTAAAGTCGCAACACGATAGCTTGCCACACGTTTGACAACTAGTTTGTTGCATGAAGCGAACCGATTTCGAATCGGAGCAAGTGCTTGCTCAATTTTGGCGCTCAGAGTCGATTAGAGAGAATTATTGTATGACTGTCTGGCATGAAACATGGCCATAAAGCGAAATAGCTATCTGTTTTAGGCACTACTAAATGGTAATGTGAGACCAGGCAAATCCTTTCCCCCAATAAGGGTGGTAACCCTACCCTTACTTGTCATAAATACGAGTACAACGATGACAACCGTAAAATCTTCGCATTTACAGGACAATCGAAAGTCGAAGGCGCTTGAATATCGTGCTGAGAAACAGTGAAAGTGGAAAATGGGGAAATGGGGAAACGGAAAAGCAGCTACGATACGAATTGTATAAAAACTAGTTTCATATTATTTAGTTGCTCGACGATTATAAAAATAGAGCTGTCACCTGGCAAAGCCTTCAAGCTCTGCCATGATATGCACTGAAAGAAAAACGGAGCCAGTCTAGGGTTAGCTATGGTTACTTTTATCATAGAAGTCTTATGTGTTAAGCATAAAATTTTATCTTTACGGATTATTTACTCGAGAGAAAGATTAAAAGTAGAAGAAATAGTGAGTTAAAGGGTTTAAATAAATAGATTATAAAATCTAAGAAATATAAGAATCTGTGATAAACCCTTAAGTTCCCGAGCATCTGCTGTGTATTCTGAATATTTTTTGAAGTTTGTCGAATAGAATTATTTAATTTATTTGAGAGAAAGAGGAAAACTAACATTTAAGAAATAGTGAGGAAAAGCATTCAAATAATTGTTGAAGCTGTGAAAGATAGAATTTGTGAAATCTGGGGAATATAAAAATATTTATTATAATTTATATTTGCGATCTTCATTTAAGTTTTCGGATTATTTTCTGGCTATCTGCTTAGAAACAAATAAATATGTTCTTATACCCTTTTACAATTGTGAAAATTTATGTTTTTTTTTATAATAAGTTTGGCTTTAAAAGCAGCTAATTTTGTGCAGTGTAAAGTGCAAACTTGTTGACACACAACTATGTGTATTTGTCATAATATTGACATTGGTGTCATGTCATTAAGCCTAACATTAAACGCTTAGTTCAACATGCGATGCCAATTCGCGCACTTGGCCAATGCGAAGCGTAGGTGAAGGAAGAGGAAGCGAACAGGAGTTGAAGACTAGAATCAGAGGGAAGAGCTAGAGGCAAGAAACTAGAAACTAGGGATACAGGCAGAGCTAGAGCAAGAGCTGAAACTGAACCTAGAACTGCGGCATGTTGAAACACGACACCGTGCCACATTAAAGTGAATCGCAGTCGCAGTCTTATCACGCACTGTGGCTCATTTGGCAATAGGAACGTGGCAAAAATCAACTGTCACGTTTATCCGATTGACAAAAAAGTTGTATGGTTCGATCAGGTATAGGTTCTATTAATATATGAAGAAGGTTTTATATTTTTTTGTTTTATTATGAAGCAGGTTTTATACTATTAAAATTTTTGTGGGGCATGGAACTCTTCAAAAATGGTATAAGATATATAAGCAAATTACCGATTGAGAAAAAACATTGCTTTATAAGAGCAACTTTTGATTAGTATGTCATTGATGCAATTTCCAAACTCTTAAATAAAAAATTGGAGTTATAAAATGTGTTTTTTTTGCTATAAACCTTTTATTTTTTAACTTTAGCTGGTTTTTCAATTTAATATCTTTATAAAATAAAATTTTATTTTCAAAATTTTCATAAAACTTATATAAAATGTCATGAATGTCGTGTGCGATCGTTAATTAACTCATGACACGCCTACTTTTATTTTGTTTGCATTTTAAAAATATCAGACCAATATCTCACAAAATTTTATTCTGTCACCCATATTTCGAAAATGAGCCATAGTGCGACGCTGCAGCGCTGCTGCCACATGGCACTCGACCCTTCTGCCACATGCCACATATGTGTGTGAGTGTGTGTAACAATGAAGAAAATAAAGAAATAAAAGCGGAGCAAAACAAGAATCCCAAGGCGATGGGTGCCACATTCGACAGTCGCCTTCGACGGTTGAAAGTTCCGCAAGTTGTTGAAATAAATGCGAGTCGAAAATCGAGATTGCGAAAGCCGGAACATCTTTATACCAGCCATGCCCAATTATGGCCAATTCAATATGGTCAACAACGTCAAGCGAAAGAAGTCAAAACATAAAACTTTTAAAGTTGCCGTTGCTGAAATCGAGGAGGATTTTCTATTCGATTTTGTGCAGTGTACGCTGGAGCCGCCGGAGAGGTAAACCCCGTAGAATACTCGTACTACACTTTTTGAATCGCATTTCCAATTTTCTACAACTACATTTATTGGCCCTACGGTACGTGTTGCAATTATCAATTTTAATGCGCTGCAAACGAGGCGAGAGAAAGCCATAAATGTCAAGTGCTCGGAAATTTATGCACGTCTCTCGCATTAATTAACGTTGCATACTTCCAGGCGACACTTTCCTCAAAGCCAATTTCTCCGCCACTCTCTTCTACTCTGGCAGTTAGTCTTTTAGTTCGACTTTGTCTTTCAATTAGCTCAAGGACTTTGCTCCATTCTCCAATAGCTGTAAACTAATATCAACGCTTGACATTCCGTTGACAGCGCCAAGAAGCGTTAATTGACTCATAAATAGAATCAATAGGATATTATTACAGAGAAGACTCCATACAATATGAACATACAATAATGTACAGAGATACCATGTGAGTGTTTGGAAACTTTTCACATATTAATTAGACATTCTCAGCAGCAAATGTGATTAATTTTGAAATTAATGTGACATTTAAGCGTATTTATTTCTCAGATATCAAGGGATTCTTTGAAGATTTGAAGAAAATTTAATTCTACGTATGTGAAAGGCATTGAAAATCATTTGATTTCAAAATTTATAAAATAACCTGAAGAGTGGTTATCAAATTTAAAGATATTGAAATAAATTGAGACAGGAAGTAAGTTTACTCAGCTCATAAATACATTGAGTTGTGGTTGTGTGGAGGTGTGTGTGTGGGTGTGTGTGTGAATATATGGATATTTTACAGGAATAAAAACATTGTACTATTTGTATGTGTGAGAAAACAACAATGTGTTGACTTTGATGTCTTTAGAGAAAAGTCCCGAACGCAGTTCAAAGTCATCAAAGTTCAATTCAATCAATTTTCAATATGTTGCGTCAGGTAACGGTAAAGGTAAAGATTGTAAGCCAGGTTAAGTGTTGTTCTGGCCCCAAACGTTGATGTCTTACATCAGCATTGACATTGATAATGAAATTCCAATCAATGGGGTATCAATTCGATTCGAATACGAGCTTCGCACATGCATAAATTACGACTATTTGACATGGAATACCGATTGGAAAGGAAAATGAGTTGAAGGAGTAAAAAAGGAGGCAATCTGTCATGTCATGTGCAATTCAAAGTGTATTTAATTGAAATATAAACAAAGCAATTGAACTTTGACTAAAGAATAACTGATTGGAACGAAGCGAATGGGAATAAAGTAAAGCATTCGTGTACATTGAAAAAAAAAATTTCTTTAAACGTGGTTAATGAACTTAATGAACTACGAATTTTGGTCTAAAAAGTGCGTCGAACATAAGTCTAGAAATAAATGTTCTTAAATACTCAGAAAAAAAAACTTATAATATTTTTATTGTTGCTTTTTTTTAAATACATATAAATTTTTCTCGCTTGGGGTATTTTTATAAATATTCCTTATTAATGTTTTTCTTAGCAAGAGTGGGATTCGAACCAGCTTTTTTTTTTTTAAATTGTTTGTTTTAATATTAGTAATTTCGTCTTTTTTAGAAGACCTCAAAGAAAATATGTTAGATTTTAGAAGTCCCTCTGCTTTTCAGTGTAATTAGTCAAATTTCCTGGCAAGGATGAGAATTCCGGATGCCGACAATCCTTTTATTACCTCGAAATGACATTTGTAAAGGATGCATCCGTTTCTGTCACGCACGTTCAGGTGGGTCGTGATTTATAAGTGCTCTACTCCCGGCTATTACCTCGTATATTTGTATGTTTATACATATGTATACTGTTAGTCGATGGCTTTTATGCCACACAAATATGTGTGGGGGTTAGAGGTCAGACCTTGTGAGATTCACGTGGGTGATTCGAATAGGTTACTCATAGAGTGATAAAATGTATTGCACGTGTTAACCATATTCTCTGTAACTATCCATGAAAGGAAACTAGTCCGACGTTCCGTATAAATGTTATTAAACGAGGATAATTGCTAAGGCAACTGAGAAATTTCCAGAGTAAATTATTGTAGGTAGTGCAATATATTTTTCTTGCTTCAAGTAAAGATATTATTATCATTGATCTAATCCTGTTATAGACAAAATTTATCACAAAACAAACTACAAATTTTTAAATTTGAATAGTCATATAACCATTTATAAAAATTATATTATAAATTTATTTAAATTTAATTTAATTTAAAATAGATTAGAACTTTAGAACTTTTTAAATATTCAACAACAAACTCAACCGAATTTTTCCTAAATTTAGCACAAAAAATTAATAAATATGTTTAGTTAATATTGAAAATTTAGCACTAAAAAATAGTTTAATTTGTTATCCAAGCCTCCTCTAATTTAGCACCAAATAAACCTAGCTATGAAAAGAAAATTTTCATATTTCTAGTATTATAAGTTCTATAATGTCTTTGAATAAATAAAATAATTATTTGAAGCTTTTTTGAACTTGAAACTTAAACGAAGTAACTGAAAACTTTCTTTTCTTTTTGAAGTTATTTAGTTAGTTTTCTAGAGCTTGAAAACTTAACCAAACCAACTGAAATACTGTGAGTGCTAAATACACAATTAAAAGTGCATTTAACTTGCCCCAAAGCCACATCAAAATAACAGTTGAAAGGCATTTAACAAACCATTTTGTTGGCTCGGCACCAAACCAAAAATATAACCAAAGTCAGATGTGAAATTGGAGTTGAAATTGGAGTCGGAGTCGAAGTCAGGCGATGTGTGGCCTGTGATATTGTCAGTCAGTCAGTCAGTCAGTCCGCCTGCAGTCAGGCTATATCATTTAAGTAATTTAGCATTATTTCGACACAAAGTTGGCCCTATTCTTTGTTATTCCCTCCCCTTAATTCTTACTCCTCTTTGGTGTCGGCTCAAATTTGTTTCGTGCAGCAAATGACACAAAGTCGGCAGCATGGTAAATACTTTTTATACCATAAGCATATATTTTTTGGCCAGCAAAATCATTGCGGATAAACCCATTATAATGCCAGACTAATTACAGTACCTGCAGTTGTCGTTTAAGCCAAGACAAATATCAAGAACTCCACTATAGAATATATATAAGAAATCTAGCTAAAGTATGTGTTAGCTCCTATCATGACTCTCTGCATTTAAGGCTAATATCGCATGTAAGAGCCCAATATGTATTACCATATATAGGGAGACAAGCAAAGTACCACACATACTCATATGTGGAGACCTCTGACAATATATCCTATAACATAGTATCCACAATCGACTTTCTGCTAAAAAGCCAAGCGAATATTTGACAGGAATGACTGCTTATATATTCTATATCCACATATAAAATAACTGTATAATTTCGTGTATATCACTCCTCTCGGCATGTCTAAAATTACACTGATTTCTAGATGTTTTCTATTGTTCACCAAAAAATATAAATTCAAATGGAGTGCCAGAAATTTGCTAAAGCTTAAAGGAACTTTAAATAAACTTAAAAAGGTTTTAGAAATATAAATTTTTAATCTACGTATGAAACATTTTTTAAATAGAAAGATATTTCTTGATTTTAAAAGGAAAAAGTTATTTAGACTTATTAATAAATTTTTAGTATAATGATAATCTAGTTAAAATTAAGGTATCTGTAGGAAAGTTGCTCTTAAACAAAATATATAGCTCTATGAACTTTTATTGCTCTATTTATTCAGCTGCTGTAAAAATAGAAAGAAGCTATCTTAATATTGAAAAATTTTTTAAAGTCACTGACTTTAAAATATTTGGAAATTAGTTTCTTATAGCTCTTTTAATATATGTTACTGTACGAAATTTAATATTTTGTTCACACATGTCAAATATATAAAATCTATAATTAAACTAATGCTGTATTAAGTATACGTATAGGAGGTGCTGGTATTTTCGTAAAATTCTTTTTAGTTTCTATATTTATATGAATAATTCCCTAATTTATATTATAAAACCTGGACAATCTAAAAGTGTTCGTTTATTCCTGTTAAACTTATAAAAAAATGAATTATTTTATTTATTTATTTAATGTCAACTAAGATTAGTTGACCTAGTGGTATTTAAAATTTAAAATAAAGTTAGATTCAAAATAATGCCTTTAAATTGAAAATTAAAATAAATTCATAAAAATTTGAAGTTAAAACTATAAAGATAAGACAAAACAAATTAAATATTGAAAAATATAGAAGTCTGGGGATGTTAAAAAAGTATTATCCTTGGATGTGATTCAATATTTATCGAAGTTCTAAAATATACACTTGTTCTTACTTCATTTTCTACACTATATTAAAGTTTTTCACAAATTGTTAGAGCATTTCTAAGGTCTGCATTGGCCATTTGATTAGACAAATTTGCACATTTATTCGCTTGTTTACCTGTCACACTTTGTTGGTAGAAAGGGGAGGCTCTTGTTGTCCTTGTCGGCGGCCGGTTTCGGGTGTTTGGCAACCAAAATAAAGGCAAGGAGCCCAGAAGCTCTATAGAAACAAAATATGTGGCCGACCTCATTCGTTACCAACAGTTACAAGCGCGAAAACGGCGTTTGCGGCGCAAAAACAAAAATACAAGCATTATCCTTAGGTCGTATTCCTTAGTCCTTTTAACGGACGGACAGCAGATAGCAGACAGTAGACAAGGTAGCATCTTCTTTGTAATTAACTGGACGTAATAAAAAACATATTTTAAATAAATACAAGCATATATTGTTAACATTTGTGACAGGATTGAGGTTGATTAAACAATAGCTTCTTAATTCAACCCACAGCTTCAACTTGCCGCGCATCAGCGCTCGCCTCGAGCGTCTCATGGGCACCAACGTGGTCAAGTTGACGGACCGGGCCTACATGAAGGAATTGCGCGAACGCATCGACGAGGATTACCGCAAGCAGCTCTTGGCCCGCATTAGAGCCCGTGAGGTAAGTTGCGAGTCAGTTAGTCAACTGACATGTAACATATATTTTTTATATAAAAAAGACATATTACTTTATGAAATCAAATTTCGGAATAATGCAATAACTTAGGTTATAAATGCGTAAAATCTTTGTATATTTGTAAAAATATTAAATAAAAAAAATTTGTTTGGGTTATAATTTCAAATACGGTGACCAATATCAACCAGTTAATATCGGTTTAATGTGCGGTTTTAATACTGGTTGTACTCTCTGTTTTTTTTTTATATAACAACGAAATCATTTTGTTATTTTTATATAACAAATAAATCATTTTATTATATTTATCAATTCTGACTAATGCAATAACTTGTACTTTTAGCATTCAAAATATTAAATTAAAATCTTCCCTCCAACTCTTAACTTATTCCGAGTATTTTGGCAATTAGGCAACATACAAATGTGGCCAATTTGACAGGCGTCTAATTGAATTTTTACAAAGTTTTTCAACAGAAAAGGATAACCCTTAAAAATTGTCACGTAGTCCTTTTTTTATGTGCTGCGATTACTTTCACTGAGATTGCTTGACCCTCTTTTGGCCCAATGTTAAGAAACTTTTCAATGACAAAAGTCGCGCCTGAATTGAATTCAATGAGCTCTCGACATGAAAATGGCAAAAATCCAAGCCGTCAAAATCATAAAAAATTAGACAATCGCGATAGGCACAAAAAACTTGACTTTATGTCTACAAGACATGCGAGAAAAAACAACAACAACTAGTAGAGTGGCCATACTGCAGTTGAAGTGCTGCAAAAGTCGGAAATGTGCACTTAGATTTGTCTGTCTGTCTTTCTGACTGTCTCTCTTTAGAGTCATATTCTGAAATTGAAGGTGTACTATGATATTCCAAATAGTTTCTTTTATCATTTTGCCGCATTGCGCACGTGTCAGAAGTGATAAAGGAGTAAATGGATGAGCGGTACTTTCTACCTGGTAGGAGCGACACTTTTGCATTTACATGTCAAATTTAACAGCTACTTTAACAAGCTGTCAAACTCAATTTCCTTTTAGGTAGTGATGTAAATCCATGCTGTGAATCGTGTTTTATATCGAAATTGAGTCCAATCAAACAATCTAATCAATATCGAGTTTTCCTAAAACACTTGTATTTTAAAAAACGCAGTCTTCAAGTTGCTTTCAGGGGAAAAAGTGTGGAAAAATGAATGGTGAAGTAAAAAAATTTTTTTTTTTTCAATTAAGACTCAAAATCATAATTTAGGCCAAATTGATAGTGAAGGCAAAAATATTATATTTTTCAATTTTGATGCAGAATCAAAATATGGGTCAAAAGAAAATAAAATTGATGTTCCGCAAGGAAATCGGTCAAAATTTGACAAAGTTATGAAGGCTTGAAGTTCTGAAATAGTGTCTAAGGGAATGTATGGATAAAATGGACTATGATCATACTCAGGGAGAAAATTGATAGTGAAGACAAAAATATTATATTTTCCAATTTTGATGCAGAATCAAAATATACGTCAAAACAATATAAAATAGACATTCCGGAATGAAATCGGTCAAGATTTGACAAAGCTATAAAGGTTTGAAGTTCTGAAATAGTGTCAAAGGGAAAGTATGGAGAAAATGGACAGTGACCATACCCAAGGAGAAAATTGATAGTGGAGGCAAAAATATTATATTTTCCAATTTTGATGCAGAATCAAAATAAACGTCAAAACAACATAAAATTGACATTCCTGACGGAAATCGGTCCAAATTTGACAAAGTTATGAAGGTTTGAAATTCTGAAATAGTGTCTAAGGGAAAGTATTGAGAAAATTGGTAGTGAATGCAAAAGTATTATATTTTCCAATTTTGATGCAGAATCAAAATATACGTCAAAACAATATAAAATTGACATTCCGGAATGAAATCGGTCAAGATTTGACAAAGTTATGAAGGCTTGAAGTTCTGAAATAGTCTAAGGGAAAGTATGCAGAAAATGGACAGTGACCATACCCAAGGAGAAAATTGATAGTGGAGGCAAAAATATTATATTTTCCAATTTTGATGCAGAATCTAAATAAACGTCAAAACAACATAAAATTGACATTCCTGACGTAAATCGGTCCAAATTTGACAATGTTATGAAGATTTGAAGCTCTAAAATAGTGTCTAAGGGAAAGTATGGAGAAAATGGACAGTGACCATACACAAGGAGAAAATTGATAGTGGAGGCAAAAATATTATATTTTTCAATTTTTATGTTTTCTAAATAGCGTCAATCAAATTAGAGTTAAGTTGTCGATTTATTATAAAAATTTATTAATCGAGTTAAAGTAGAGGAAAATCGATTTTGTGGAAATGAGTTGTCGATTTTTCGATGTATTTTTGCATCCCAACTTTTAAGTTATTTAATACCAGAAATTTTTAAAAAACACAAAAACATAAATGATTATTTTCTGTATGTTGTGATTTGATTTAATAGATTTGGTAGACTTCGATGTTTATTTTAAATTATTACTGTTAAAATTTAATATAATTTCTTTGCATTGTGCAGCTTAAAGAGGTGGAGCGTGAGCGCATGCTGATTATTGAAGGAAAGTCGGATATAATACCCGAGGAACTGGCCGACGATCCCATCTTCATGGTCAACAAAGATGCCAACACAGAGATACTCAAAGAGCGCTCCAAGGTACGATTAATGGGCTATATGCTCAACCCGTAACTCAACCATAAACTGAAACTTAATTTAAATTATACTTTGTGCAGCTGAAAACAAGTCGCGAGAAGAACGCCGAGAGACTAAAGGTGCAGGGCGTTAAATGGGAGCGAGAGAGATTGCAACATGCGGCCAAGGAGGCCGAGATGTTGGCCAAGAAGCACGAGAGACAGCGGCAACAGAAGCTACTCGTCGAGCAGTACAGAACCGAGGATGCCGAAAGGGGCATGGACCTGTTGCGGTAAGTTAACCAAACCCAAACTATAATAATATACTCGTATATTCCCAATACAATGCTCATCCCCATCCCAACTTGGCTTAAACTACTATTAGTCGCAAGGCAGCAAAAGCTTAATTGAAAGTTATGTTTAAAAGTACAACAGCTTTAAAAAAAATACATTAGGTCGACACGCTGAACTGCTGCGTCTTTAATCCCAAGGATTTCAAACAAGAAACTCATCTATATATTGAGAAAAGATTGAAAGAAGTTTTTTTACTACAGGTTATCGAAGAATGAAGTTACTTTTAGGTTTAATTCAACTTTATTAAAGAAAACAGCTTATAGAGAATTTAGTTTCATTTAAAGTAGGAAAAAGAACTTTTAATCACATCTGAAATTTTACTTGTAAGCTAGTTCAAGTCTAATATTCGTCTTTTCTATTTCAATTTCGACGAAATTAATCCTTTTAAACTGATTATTATTCGGGTTTTCACTTCCTATTTTAGAGGCTTTCATATAGACTAAATTTCCCAATTCAATATTTTCGAAATTTTTACGAAAAATATTTTCGGAATAATTTAAGAACAGGCTTAAGATTTTTTACTTCCGTTAAATCTTACAAAAGGTTAAAACCAGAAAAAGCCTGTATATTTATTTTTATTCTTTAATTATATGAAATATATTTCCACACTTTAATGGTAATTAAATGGGGTTTGAAACTGTTTGCTAATGAAAACTTTACTTCTTTCTGCCTCTTTCCTTCTCTCACTTCACGTAACAGCATCCATAATGAGGATTGGCGGGAATGCGAACAGAATCTGAAGGAGTTCCTGGAAAGTGAACGGGCCAAAATGAAGGAACGTTCACTGCGTGTGCCCAAACCGTTCACTTCAGATCCACAGGATATATTAAATATAGTGCGTGCTCGGTAAGTAATATTGCATTGATTCAAATTCAAGATGTCGTACTAATATTATAATTTTTGTAGTCAAAAGTTTCGGGAGACAGAGCTGCGTATACGTCATCAGCTGGAGGATGACAAGAAAATCGTGGTACCTGTTAGTGCGGCTGGCAATGTGGACAACTTAATAATGGAGGACATCATTGGAGACACCATTGAGATGCCAAAGGAACCTTCATTGGATGGCGATTATCCCGGAGCCATACAAACCAAATATATGGATGATGCCTCCGATGTGTCCGAGGAGTCGGTTAAGAGTGAAAGTCTCATCAGTCTGACAGTTGCCAAGCAGGAATATGCCGAAGTTCTGCAGGCCGAGATGGAGGATGAGTATAATCGGGGACTTCTGATATCCAAGCAACAATATGATCAATTGCGCTTCGAGGATGAGAAAATTGTGGCCCTACGCAATGCCAAGGTGAGTTTACCAGTTCTTCAATAATAATTATGGTCATTAGTTAATGTCTTAATTAATTTTTTCAGAATATACTCGAGCTCTATCAGCTGGCCGAGCAGATTATTATGGGTGATGTGGTCGAGGACGAGCCCGAAGAGGTCGGCAATGAGTCGGGAGCAGAGTCTTAAAAACCAGTTAAATAATCGTTACTTTATTTATTTTCGATGCATTTCTGTCACATCTATTAACGGTACAAATTATTTCAAAGAAGTTTTCAAACATTAGCCATATACTTGTAAATTTTACTCGATGACAAACAATTGATGATGAAATTTTATCAAAAAATATCTCAAAATTGTCAAAATTGCAGAAAATTTTGCGGGAACTGGATATATGTACACAAAATATCCAAGGCGTTAGGTTAGACACTATGGCGAACTGTCAATACGAAATCTCAGTAGCAGTCAGTGCGATTTACCTGTTGATATGTGTCAATGAAGTTTAATTAAAGCTGTAACCTGTTGAAGATAATAAAAACCCACATATTAAACTTAATATTATTTAATTTTGCACGTGACAGCCGCAAATATTTGCATTTATTTGTGACAGATTCGATAAGGCCAACAAAAATGGATTGAAGTGTTCCACAAAACTATATCGGGATTTTAGCTATTTAAACCGATAAATAAATAATACAGGTGTGGTATGTATACTAAATTTGCTTTGATTACGCTTTTCCACTTAACGGTCTCTTTAAGTATTGTTTTTAGAACTTTGGCGATTTTTTTCTCTGGAACTGGACTGTTTCAAATCTCCAAATTGAAATCTGTATGTTTTGATCTAATCCCAGCATTATAATTAGCACTACTTTAAAGTGTTGTTTTTTTTTTCATGAAATTGTTTTCTGAAATCAACTGAATAGCTAAGTTTGCTTTGATTTCGCCTTTTAACTAAGCAGTGTTATTTTTTAAATATTTAGCGAATTCGTTTTTTGGAATTGAACTGTTACAAATCTCAGCGTAATTAGCTGAGGCAATACGCTTATCGATTGCATGCCGGAAGTATGGGCAGACATAGATTACACCACAAAATCCACAAGGGTGTGACGCATTAGCTGTCGGTGGGTGTCGATTGTTTTGAGTGGTTCAATCAGATTCTGTCAAAGTTATGATATTTGTAACCATTCCAACTTTAATTTACGCCATTACAAATCAACTTTATAAATAGACTACATTTTTTTTATTGATGCTTGTCTAAAAATACCCCAGAGAAAAATCTAGCCATATACTCTCCTCACTCCCCCCTCTACTTGCACTCATAATTCTTCTTTAAGTTTTCAGTGTATATGTGTTGTATTGGTTTCCTTTCGAGTCATTCTCATATCATCATCCATATTGGTTGCCCCAGGCACCACAATTTGCCACTCTGCAACTTGATGTATGCTTATTTGCTATGGTCGCCTTTTAGGTGTCCCTCTCCCCTTTCCACCTCTTTCCAAAACCACTCTCCTTTCTCTATCTTTTCATCCCTTGTGTATGGAAACCAATGCAAATTATGTGCTCACTTACTCGTTACCTTATAGCTATTGACTTTAAAGTGTCGCTTGTGGGCGCCTGCGGTGTTTGTCAACTGAATGCAGATTATATCTCTCCCTTAAGTCCCCCCTCCGTACCCTTCATCAGTTACTAAGATTTTCGCACCGTCTGTCGTCGTTTCGAATGTGTGAGAAATAATAAAACTTTAGACAGCGGCTCTTAACTTGGTTTATAAACATGCCCATCTTTAAGACCATATAATCGTAAAGACAAAAAATATATATACTTATATATTTTTATACTTATGGTTAGATAAAGGGTGAGAAATGACAAAATTAATACTTAACATTTCAGTTGAATATCGTAGAAAATCTTTGTTAAAAAAGTTTTGTTAATATTTGACATTATATAATAGAAAATTTCATACGTCATTCTACTCAAATAACAAAAAAGATGCAGGTATTTAAAAAATGAAAACGTTTATTTTAAGTAAAATTTGCTATATGTATTATAGATACTGTAAAACAGTATTGTCTAAATGTGGGCTGTAGAATACATTTTCCTATAACATGTGATAGAAAAATGTACTTTACAATCTACTTTTGCTGTATATATGAATATAAAACAACGATCGAATTACAGCATTTGAGACATATGCTGAATTTAGAATCGACGATGAGGATCAACAGTATGTCTGACACACATTTTGGGCAACGCTAATGGAACTGCGGGAGATTCACTCTCATATCATCGTGGCCTGAAGTTCTCCACATTTGATAATGATAACTAACTTTAGCGCCTGGTGGTGCAATGCATGTTTTGAGAGGCATAATGAAATCATAATTGTTTTTTAAAGCTTGGCTTATAACCTTATAACCTTGCAGAAACTTGGCCAAGAAATATAAGGATCTCAGCAATAGGGGCGTCGCTTGGCGCCATTTTCGAGGAAAAAGGGAATTTTAAGCGTTCACTATATCAAAAGTTGTTTTATCAATCGAATTTGATTTCATTTCATTTGTAGAGATTTGATGTACTTAAATAAAAACATATGGCATTTATTATAATTATGTGAGTAAATTTAAATAAATTTACAGTTTCAGATTTCGTAAAAATAAAACTATTTTTAGATTTGCGCATTGTATTTAAATACAGGTTGACTGCATCTGAACTAAAATTTGTATTCCAGGAAATAATTGCCGAGCAAAACGACCGTGTGTTGAGAAAAAGTGTTGTTGACAATTAACGTTCCGCCCACCTTTCCGCATTCATACACTGATAAAAATAGGCCAACCTCCTCAAATCAAGAAAATTCGTCTTAAATATAAATATTTTAAATATTCAATTTTGGTTTTTTAATTTAAAATAATATGTATAATTTAATTTATTACATTTGGAAGAAAGAAAGGAAAAACACCATAATGATAATTGCCGAGCAAAACGACCGTGTGTTGAGAAAAAGTGTTGTTGACAATTAACGTTCCGCCCACCTTTCCGCATTCATACACTGATAAAAATAGGCCAACCTCCTCAAATCAAGAAAATTCGTCTTAAATATAAATATTTTAAATATTCAATTTTGGTTTTTTAATTTAAAATAATATATATAATTTAATTTATTACATTTGGAAGAAAGAAAGGAAAAACACCATAATGATCGGTTAAATAAAAAAATAAACTGTTTGGATTTCGGCATATTGCGCAAAACGGTTCCGATTCCTTATACCCAAAAACAGCTTTATACATTACTATATATTTCATAAAATAAATAATGATAAGTTATCATTGATTACGTTCTCTGGAAAAGTATTTGTTTTTTTTTCAGTGTAATGAAGTGACGTTTGCAAGACGACTTGTTGCCTACTTAACGGCGCTATATCTTGTGGCGTAAATAATTACGGACAATTTTTATTATGAATCCGATCATTAACAGAGGAGGGGAAAGCGCAACAAGGGAGACTTTCGGCGATTTACCTAAAATTTCTTAGATAGCGACTAAACTTTGCAAATGTGTCGAAATATTTCATTGATAAAAATGTCACCGAATGTTGTGGCTACCTGCCGAAGTCAAGGGAAAGAGCCGTAAAAGCTCAGCAAAGCTTTTACGCATTTTTTTGTTTGGCGCGCTCGATTTCGTGACGCAGCCGAAGCTGCTCGGGACTGTCAATCGGCTGTGCTCGTCCTTATAAAAGAAGTCGGCGCCTCGAGTCTGTCACGCAGTGTTCAACAAGTAGTAGGAGCAACAGTTGCCCCAATACAGTGACTCCCAATCCGGAAAGTGGCTCAAGTGTGCGGATTATTTCAAACAAGTGAGTTAACGCGCCATAACTGCCAATTAAAAAAATAAAAAAAAATTTATACAAAAAAATTAAGTACAAATTATAAGTGTTAAATTATATAAAAGCTAAACAGTTTTGAAAAAAAACTACGAAATATATACAGCAAATATATAAGAAACCCGTCGTGAAATCTTAGAAATGCCGTCGCCGTCGCAAAGTTCGTCTTTATAGACAATGTGACAAAGTGTTCTATTAATATAACAAATTTGTGGCTATAAAAAACAGTCAGTGCCGAGAAACTTTAAACAACTATTAAAAAACAACATAAAATTAAAATATCTATAGTGTTTAATTTTTTAGAACCTAAACTCCTATCAAGAAAACATTTAAAACAATCTAAAAATCAAAAGAAATAAGTATTTAAAAAATAAATTTGTAATTTTGAATACAATTTCTAAATAAAGGAGTTACTTTGCTTTAAAGGAGAGAGGGAGTTTTCAACAATAAAAATTTAAAACAAAAAATTTAAAAAATAATGTAGAACAATTATTTAAAACCCATATTCCCAACAAAAAACATTCAAAACAAACTTTAGATAATAAGATAAAAATAAATGTATAAGAGTAATACTGTTACAGTATATAGTTCTGAATATCGTACGAAATTAAAGAACATATTGTACAACAATATTAAAAATTATAAACGTTTCTCTAATCATTTTGCTGGCAACCTTTAAATTAAACCTCAAATTTAATTAAAATAAGAGAGACAAATTTTAGCTTTATTATTCTGTATATGAAAAAAAACTATTAGTTTAATTTTAACTAATGGAAAACTATTAGTCGAAGACAAAAATAGACTTTTGCAACTATTGTGCAAATCAATCATCAATGCGAAAAAATTATTTTCCACTGGCAACAAAAGAAAAGTCCAAATTGTGTAGGAAAAACTGTGAGCTATAAAAAATTCAAGCTAAACGATGAAAAGGAATCAATCATGTGCTCATGTTTACCTAAAATCTGTAAAATTTAATGCAAATTCCCGTTAATTTGCTAAAAACAAACACATGAAGGAAATAGGCCAAAGTGCATACCATATGTACATTTATACTGAAAATGTGTGCACCTTCGCCTACTTAAGTAGATTCTGAAAACATGAAATATGAAGGGTTTATAAGACACTTAAAAGCAAGACAGAAGAAAAAGGAAAATAATAATAAAATGTTTGCAATAATTTCTGGAAATTCTTCGGTGGTTTTAAGAATCATTCAAAAACGCGCCTGAGAAATAAATATTGTTGCTTCTAAGTGAAGAGAGACTTTGGAATAATTTCAGGAATTTAAATGAAACCCCTAATCATGCCTCACTTTCAAGAATCTTTCGAGAATTGTATTCGACTGACAGAAACTCAGTTCTGCAAAGCCCTCAAAACTAAAAATTCTTGGAATATCTTCCGAGTTTCTTATTCCAGAATATCCTTACAGCGGCGAATGTAATAAGTTATTTTTGATTTGAAGAAGATTAAAAATGACGAAGTAGTTAAAAATTTTATACAAATTTTATTCTTTTAAAGAGTTTAGTCATCCAAGTCATCTGTATAAATTTGAAGACCTAAAACATCTAAAATCTGCACTAAAAACCCCATTTATAGCCCCACACAGGTGTTTAAAAATGTGAAAAGTTATATCTAAAAATCGTATTATAAAAGATTTAACAGCCAACTAAAGAGATTTAATTCCAGGTAACAATGCAGTTGAATAATTTTTCAGCTTTTCTAAAGAGGTTCAAGTCTAAATGTCAAGTAAATAAATCAATGGAGACGCTTTTTAACAAACAATAAAGATCATAAATATTTGCGAAAAATGTTGCCAAGTAAATAACTCTTGACAAATCCCTTCAGTTCCAGCTAAAAATTCTAGCCAAATGAAAGAATGAATTGAAAGAAAGGAAAAAAAATACTCAAGAAAGAAAATTCCCCAGTTGCTTACAATGGGAAAAATAGAAAAACAAATGTCAACACCTGTTTGTGTGTCTTTCATGAAGTGTGTGTGTGTGTTAGTGTGTATGTGTTATCCCACATGGTCATCGAACACGGATCAAGTTTCAGACTGCAGGCATAATATTTTCCTCCAAAAAATAAAGAAAACCATCGCTGTCTGAGTGCTTTTTGTGTGCGTTTAAACTTTACATACGAGTATCGAATTTGTGGTTTCGACTCTTTGCTTTCAAGTGAAAACATAAATCCTGGGCATAAATCTGGCAGATGTGGCTTAATTAGCTTCGACTAAGGTAGCTAACTTACAAGCTTTAAGTGTCAATACTCCGACTATATTCCTGTAATTTCAATTCATAGAGAAACAAAAAAAAATCAGGAACTGAAAATAATTGTTATTGATCAAAATTTTATGTCTAAGAAAAAACGCGATGCTAAGATATTTTGAAAATTGAAAATTTTTAATCACAAGTTTTCACTTTTAATCAACTCTTCTTGTCAAAAATCATGGCAAATTAAACAAAAATTTTGACTTGTAAATTTTGACCAACTTCAAACATTCATAGCTTTGTTAAAGCAGATCCGATTTTCAAGCGAAAAGTCATTTTGTTCATGACTTGGTCTCTTGGTTCATTCTGTATTCAAATTTAAATAAATTTGCTTATAAAAATTTTAGATCTAAATCTGGGCTCTGATTTTAGTGCAAAGAATTTTTTAAAATTGAAAACTTTAGAGCTGAGTTTTTCAGTTTTTATCAACTTCTAAACACCTTTTTTAAATCGACAATCTTTAAATTTCTACCATACGAGACGCTTTTAAGAAAACTCAACTTGTCTGCAAGTAACTAATAATTATATCAGGGTTTTCACCTTTGTAAAAAATTGCAGCTGTGCTTCCAATTACATACATAATATTGAACAGGACCTTTCTCCAAATTGCCTGACATGTGCATTAGTTTTGGGACAAAGTTTGGCTGGACCCTTGACTGGAATCCTGTTACCAATTCAAATGGTGGGCGAGCTTATTGTGCTTAGTCTACGCTAATTAAACAACTTTTTACACTGCACGAAAAAGTTTTGGCCAGATGGGGATTCCCCCATAAACCAGCCTACGCTTATACTTAACTCTTACCCATTTAGACTGTTAGTCCATTCCACTTATGTACTTCGTATTTTAGCTCAATTTTCTCATTTACGCAATTAACTGTGCGTTTATTGCGAAACAGGTGAGTTGGCAGTCAGGTGACAGTTACAAATGCCCCTCTCTACACATTTCCCTCTGTGGTTAGGCTATTTAATAAATTTCATTTTACCCCTGGGATCCTTGCTACTACAACAACAACAACAACATCAGCAACAAATGGAACAAGTTTTTTTCCTTGCTTCGTTTTGTTTTTTTTCTGGTTGTTTTTTTTTTTAGGACACTTGCGACTCTGTGTCAACAAGTTAATTAAAGCATTTTGACAACGATTCCTGTTTGCACAATGTTTGACAACACTTTCAGTTTCTCCTTCTTCAGCACATTTCCTCGTGACGATAGAAACCATTCTTGAAAATGATTCAATTACAAATAAAAGTAGAAAAAAAGCTTCAAGCTGCTGAAAAAATAAGCCAGAAAGTGAGAATTGCAATTAAAATAGAAAAAGTTTTTATTCCATGACCGAATTTACCTTTACCTTTTTTTGTATTTGCTTCAACTACAAATTACAAAATAAATAGTAAATACGTATATTTGAAATATAGCTTAAATTTTTATATTTAGTGGGTGTATATTTATTAACATTACTATTTCACTTATCTACTCTGAAAATTTAATATTTTGCTTTCTCATGATTCTTAAAATTAATTGTTGCATTCTTTACAGAATCGAATTTATAAATAGATTTATCAATATGAAATGAAGATATAATTAAGTGAATTTTTTTTAAAGTTTCTCTGCATAAATCTTGAAATATATTACGTATACATATTGATTTTTTTTACTAAAATTCAGTATAAAACTTTATTACAGCTGAAAATATACCGAGAATTCTAAAATACAACCAACAATATATAAATAATTGCTCTCTGCATAAATGTTGAAATATATTACGTATACATATTGATTTTTTTTTACTAAAATTCAGCAAAAAACTTTATTACAGCTGGAAATATACCGAGAATTCTAAAATACAACCAACAATATATAAATTATTGCTAAAAATAATTGTAAGAGTTAAAGTTAAATTTATAAGGCAAATGTCCTTTTTAAAGGGAAAGGTTTGGCTTTTAATCCAATCCAACAACTTGCTAAGAAATAAAGATGAAAATATATATATTTGGCATATAATTTAACAGAACTCTAAGACTCTTCCTTGTCCCACACACAAAAATTTGCATTGAAGTCCAATCAAAACGTGCAATGAACAAGAAATTGGCTAAAAAGTTTTTTTTTTGTAAAATTTTAATGAAAAGCGAATAGAAAAAATTTTCTCTTTTAGCTTGTCAATTTGTGGAGGCGTGTCAATTCGATTGGTTCATTTAGGTGATTCTTGTATTTGTGGGAACTGTGTATGGTTCGTTTAGTAATTCGCCAATTTGTTTGCTTCACCGCAAAATGAGCTGTGTTCATTTGTCTGTTAATTTGAGATTTGCAACAGTTTTGTAACCCTAAACAAATTAAATTCAAAGTAACAAATGGTGACAACGTTTTTTTAAAAAGCTGAAAATTCTGAGCAGTAACAATTTCAACGAATCGAGAATTTTAACATTTAAATTTAAAAGAAAAAAAACATTTATGCTAAAAAAAAGTCAAAGTTAAATTTGCCCAGAATCCAAAATCAATTTGTGGTCTTAGTATTTGCTTTAAGCTTTGGAGCATTTAAAAATTTACTAAAACTTTTCAATATTTTTGTTCTATTTGAAGTATCAGATTTAAAAAATCAAAAAATTTTTAAGATACTGAAAAACAAATCATTTGAGCCAAAACCCAAAGACTTGGACTATGGGGAAAAAGTACAATAATAAAACAAACAAGAAATATTATAAATTCAAAATATGCAATATTTTAAGTGTTTGAGTGGTTGAAGATAAGATCCAACAAAAAAACTAAAAAATTGTAAAAACAACTTTAGTCTAACTTATGTTAATGCTAAATTTCAAGCCTCTTCCTTAACAAGTAGATTTTTTGTAAATGCTAAAATATCGGGCTTTTTTTCCATGGTGCAGCAAAAATTATCTATAATGCCAACACTGGTTTCGTCATAAAATAAATTTTATTTACTGCAATCCCAAATTAATAGCTAGCAAAATTTAAAAATTGCAGACAAATTTGTTGTTTTTTTTTTTGAGTTTTTTTATGAATTAAAGAAATCTCAAAACCCGGCGCCAAAGGAGACCGCAAGTGCCAAAAGTTTGTTGTTAGTTCATTTGTATGGCTCACAAGTTGAAAGTTATGAGAGATATCGAGAGGGAGACAGACAAAGAGTAGGGTTAAAAAAAAACAATTTGGGAGTGGGGAAAAGGAAGCATATGGCCAGGCTAATGGCAACCAAGACGTGTCAAAGAGGAGGGCGGAACAGGGGCGGATTCGGGGGTGGGGGTAGTAGAAACGTGTTAAACGTGGTCTGCAAATCCGCAGCGAAGGAGTTAAGCTAGAAGGCGTTGCCACGCCCACGCTTAATTAAATGAAACGATGCGAATGGCGGTGGCTCTAAAATAAAAACAAGCTGTTTATATAACATAAACAACATCAGCAACAACAACAACCACAACAAGATGCAAAGTTGTCTAAGAGATGTACAGTGGGTGAATTGTATTTACTTTCGTGGAAAATTTAAAATGATAAAGTCTCAAAAAAAAAAAAAATTCAAAAACGCACAAAACGAAAAAACAGATAAAATTAAGTGACTGACCTGTGAGAGATATACTAAAATTAAATAATATAATATACAAATACTTTAATTTATATATATATCCTGACTGACTGACTCACTAATCATTGCACAGCACAAACCATAAGACCTAGAAAGCTGAAATATTCACACAACATAGCTGAGAAATTTAATTGAGCAATGAGACGGCGTTTTGCGATATTCGAATTGTGAGAGGTTCGCATTCGAGGTCAAAGTTTACTTTTCGAGCAAATTGTTGAGTATGCACAACTTTATTAATTTTAGAGCTATCTCAATTAAACTCACAGATTGTTGTTCTTATTTACTTAATTTTACATTCCGACCGAATTTGGTTAGTGAAAAACGCTTTTGTTTCTTAAGATATTCTAGCCATAGTTTATGCACTTTATCCACTGTGCAACGCCTTGAAACAGGTTGTTTATTTAAACCTTTCGTATTATGCGTGTGTGCGTTCGTACTTAGATACGAGTATGTGTGTATGTCTGTGTATGTTTTAACACAAAAATCAGAAACACCCACACAAGCAATGGGTGAGAAGGGGAGTGGAGGGGAGTTGTCTCCTATCAAACGGTAGTGATGGTAATTACCCTTATGTACATGACACACATCTTCATTTCAGCCTGCAGAGAGAGCGGGGAGAAGAAAACTCGCTAATCCCGAGGACAACAGTCAGGACACACACAGCAAAGAAAAAAGAAAATAAGAAAAGACAAGAAAACGTCATGAAGCCCGACATATTAACGCTCTGCATTGTGGCAACGACGATCCTGGCCAGCACACGTCACGTCATCGGCTTTCTGACTTCCCAGACATCGGGGGCATCTCCAGGTTCAGCTCTGGAGCAGCAGCAGCAACGGCAAGATGGGATTGGAGAAGGAGGAGACGAGGATGTTGTGATACAACCGCGACGACACTTGGACGCAACGTTGGAACGTAATGTTTACGATCCTGGCGATGGTGAGTCAGTCCCTGATTAAATGACACTGCCTTTTGTTTTGTTGTTATGGCCAGGGATTACCAGAAAGAACCCCTGACATTTGACTCCTTCGATGCGTAGTCTTTGTTCTCGTGCGTTCATTGGGCCAAAACGCCAAACGGGTTACAATGATGGCCGAGACATGAGACAACAAAATGAATCACAAGATTCATTTCAACAGCGACTTGCACTGTTATCAGTTATCTTCTTATGCTCAAAATAAATAGAAAAACTATGAGAAAGTTCAAGTATTCTAGATACACAGATGCTATGACAAATTCGAATTTCGAATGAATAAATCCAAAATATGCAAATTTTTTAAATTCATTTGATACCATATGAAATTTATTCAATATTATTATTTTAAAATTTGAAACTAACACTTAAGAATTTTTAACGAATCTTCATTATCAGAAGTAAGCAGATTATCCAGCTAGTTTTTTTTTTTTAATTTACGAATTTTTTCAAAACTTTTCTTTTAAATTGATGCTAACATTTTGTTGTAATGAAATTGTATTGAATTTTCAATTTCAGAACTAAGCAATTTATCCAGAATATTTTTTTTTTTAATTTTTAATAAACATGTGCATCCTTTCTTCAATTTTGATTTTTCTAGAAAATGTTATACTCCTGAAATACTACTCAGAGTTGAATTAATCAATTAAAATATTCAACAAATTTTATGATATTTTCGAACCAAGTTTTTTTTACTGCGTAAATCGTCATCCTATTGTTATGTTTTTAATAAAATTTATTTTTGAACAAAATCCCTTCTTCAGTTTCATATGAACTCAACACAGACATCTCAATTTTTGCAATTTATTCATCAATTTGTAAAACTCTTTTTGACGTCAAACTCTTGTGTTCCCATTGTGTTTGACTGAACACTGAACAGGTGACCATATGAGAGCTCATTTATAATGTAGCCTGCTTTTAGGCGCCTACTCGGCATTCAATGATTTGAATAGTCGTTGGACATTTCCGGTCATTGCACAATTTTTAGAGAGCGTTTATCTATGGCAACACGCCACATACATATACAAAATCAAGCACACACATACACAAATACACATCACAGACACACCAGCATATTGTACTTAAAACGCCTACAATGCGCGTTCACAATTTTCGACGCAATTTTGGTTTGACGTTTGGTTGAATAAACTTTGGTTTACGTCAAAAATCATACCGTTAAGTCAATATATTGACTACACACTCACACGCAAACACTAATGCATAAAATTTGCTTGTATTTCATAGGTTATGTTGAAGTTATTATTTGGTTTTTATTAACATTTAAATAATGAACTTGATAAGATATCCAATTGATATTAGTTACTTGGGGGACTTACATAAATATAAATATTTACATAATAATAATAATAATAATATAAAGCAAGTGCAAGTTAGTGAAACTTATCGACTGAAGGATACCCCGTACACAGTAAACTTTTATGTCAGGTTCTAAGTAAAGGGATTTTAATTATTTCTGTCTTTTAATGAACAAAACAAGGTGATTGTAATATTGTGTTTTCTGAATTTTCTTTTTTCCATAGACACTTTTAGTATAGCTTTAATTTTAGTAGGTATACCTAGAAATTAAAATGATCAAGAAGCGAGACTTTAAACACGATTTATTGGTAATAAGAATTATAAATCCAAAGTCTTTGTTTGGACGATTTTGATGTAGAATCCCTGAATTTTAAGCTGCTAACTGAAAATTTGCCCACTCAGGATGCTGCCAAATGAGACAAAAGACAAACGTCTGATGGACGAGCAAACGTCAACAACAATGAATGATCAAATTGAATGACTGACTAACTGACATGGACTTGGACTGAAGATGGAACTGTTGTAGTTGTAGACGTTTAAGCTGTTGTTTTTGTTGTTGTTGTTGATGTTCTTGTTGTTGTTCCTGTTGTTGTTGTTGTAGTAGTTGTTGTAGCAGTTGTCGTGGCCAGTGCCGCCGGTTAATTTCCGTTGTAAAGAAAAGACTCATTCTCATCCGTATACGTATTTATTTTAATATGTATGAGTATTTTTAAGCCGCAACCAGAAAGTTGTGGGTAGAAAAAAGAAGAAGAGCTCAGCACTGTGAGCAAACAGTCAAACAAACGAGTCAAACTTTTAAATGTCAGTTGGCGGAAACTTGACGCCTGTTTGTGGCCGGAGGGGAAATGGGGAAATTGCGGCCGGATTAGCGTCAATTTGTGCAAACATTACAAGTAAGAAGCACTGGGGTTGATTGTCCGACTACAAGATACCCGATATTCATTTAAAAATTGACAGACAAAAACTTACACCATTTTCCCTTGCCGAAAATATTTATATGTTTTTACTTTATTTATTATTTCACTGCTCTTGAAAACATATATTAAATGAAATTCAACTATTTTTAAAAATATAAAAGTGAATATTTTCAAAATATTTTCATAACAAACTGTATATTAATTATCCATAAAAAAAAAGAAAACTGATGCATACATTTGGGTGCTCATTTTAAAACAGCCATAACTACTGCTGTATTCATTCAATCTTAGCGCAATCAAATGGCAGTAATTAGAAAATGTTCGCTTAAGGAAACCGTATCCTATCCTAACAATTTTGTATTGTTAAAATAAAACACCTTTGAGAAAATATAAAAGAAAATTTCTTTAATATTTAAGATATTTATTCTTTTTTTGTTTTCCAACGCATTTTGTAGATTATTAATTACGTGTGCCCCAAAACTAATAATTATTTTGTAACTTCCGTCAAGTATTATGAATTTATTTCTAATTTACACACAATGCTACAAATACAACATACTCTATTACTTAACTAAGAACGGGTATTCAAATTTCAAATAATACAAGATGTTTGTGACTTTATTTTCAACCCATTTTAACTCATCTTATTTTTCAGAACTGTTGCACGCTCTGAATCAGGAGCTGGGAATGGCCATGTCTCCGGAGGAGGCAGACTATCCGAATCCCAATTCGATTTCTAACGCGAATGCAAATGCGATATACAATGAGGTAGAGGTGGCCAACAAGTTCGACATGCTGAAGAAGATGGAGGAGGATTTGCGTTCTGAGCAGGAACTAGTCGACAAATCCGCTTTGCTCATGAAAATGCTCGAGGTAAGTCAAGTGGCAGCTTAAAAGTAACAACCCCATCATTATTCCACTCCGATAGGATCCAACATTGGACACGCTGCCTCTTGTCTATGTGGAGGAGGAAGATGAGGACGAACCGGCAGCAATTACTGACTATCCGCAGCTGGAAAATGGAGTCCAAAGTCTTGTACTTGGCCAAAATAAGCCGAAACGTTCGCGATATTATCGTCGTTATCCCTGGAAGCGTCACAATCGAAACCGCGGGTAAGTAACTTCCTTTAAATGACCCCTAATCCCTCCCCCATCCACACGTGCACACTCTGAGCACCCATTTTCAATTCAAATTCACCAGTAATATGCCCCAAGAATACCTCTAACCCAACCAATACCCAGTTTATGATTTGTAGTTGTAGTGTTAGAAAAAATAGTAACTGGAAAAATCTTATAAATTAGCGGGATTGTTTCTCAAATCGCTTTTGCTACAATTTCGCCATTCAGAAAATTGCAAACCACTTTATAAAAATTGTTTTAAAATAATTGAACTAAAAAAATAAATGATATTTTTTAAATAAAACATTAGGTTTTTTAATTTTTCGAAATAATATATAAATTTGAGTTAAGACTTTGGCGATTTTGGATTTTGGATACAGTCACTGGAAAAGTTTTACAAACTAGCGAAATGTCTCTCATATCGCTTTTGAACCAATTTCGCCTTAAAAAAATAATTGAATTTTCAAAAAGATTTAAGTTTTTGAACTAACATCAGTTTTATCTAATTCTTTTCGGCGATTTAAAGAGCGATTTGGGAACAGCACCTTCTTGAAATGAATTGATTTAATTTCACACTTACTAAAATGCATTTCCAAGAGTCTCTTCAGGCTGAAACCGAAACCGAAACATACACATCACAGACTTGAGCCAATCTGTCAAATCCATAGTCAACCAAACTAATCAATCAATCAATCGATCAATCCAACGCTCGAAATAAAACTGGGCGTGACGTGTACGACAATTCTAATAGCCATATTATTACCGTTATCAGTTCTTACATGAATTCTATCAACAGCAACTATGAACCGGAACTGCGTTATGCCTGCACACCCAGCAAGGAGGATATCTTTAAGCTCCTGGTCAATCTGCATGAGAATCGCAAGGGGAATCACAGCAAGACGGTCAACTTTTGTAATCGCAAGCGTCCTGCCAAGGCGGTATTCACCAATATACGATTCCTGGGCTAGATCTGAATACTGGATATAAAAAAAACGAAGATTTGTACACACTGACACACACACACACAGACACTGGATCACACACATATGTATACCAAGCATCAATTGTATATTGCTGACAAAGTCAAGCGCGAAACTGGAGAACAACAAGCACTAACAATTAGTTAACTAACTACAACTTAAACTAAAACTTAAACTAACCAACAACTAAATATTTAGACATCCCGCACTTAGTAGCAATTTTACATAATCGCACATTTCCCCAACTTTTCCCAACAAAGCTAGAAAATTACCTAGAAACAAATCCACCCTCTTAATGTGTTGTATATATACCGAAATATAAATATATATAAAGTTTTTAGTATTGTGTGTGGGTTTATATGTTATTATTAGCAAGTTTATAACTTTTTGTCGACTTGTCATATCATTAAAAAAGCGTCAATCGGTGTCGGAATTATTGTTACTTTTATTATTATTACGAAACTTTCCTAGAAACTGGGCCAATTTTAAAAGCCTGCGTTGAAGCTAATTATAAATATGGAGAAAACAAAACCAATATCAATGTGTATATATGTATACTTAATAAATAATTCCTATAATATATATACCATCTGTGTATGTACTTGTTTGTAAGAATCAAGAAATCTTTATGCTAATAAACATATGAGATATATCTATATATATTATTCTTCTGCGCAACGATATACAATATTGTTTAGTTTTCAATTTAAATGGCGGTTTTGGATAAGAACTGGGAAAAGTAAAAGATTTATGGTCTAAAAATACCGAATGAACATTAGCATAATTAAGCAAAAGCCTCTGCTTGAAATCATGGTATAATTATAAATCAAGGTAACAACTGCAAAGCTTTCTTATGCAGCTACGAACTTGGATTATTGCAGCTTAGTTTAAGTCTAAAACTGCACATTTTAAGCTCTCTGTTTTCAGCTAGGTTTATTAAGAAACAACACAGTCTTGATTTAATCACAATTATATTTTTAAATTATTATTTCAGTCTCCACAAGGGTATTAAATGTACGGCGTGCCTAAAATAACTTTGCTTGTTTTCTGGTAAGTTGCTGACGTCATAGTTTGAGATGTGTGAAAAAAGGTTTCTCTGCTTAGTCAGCGGAGTTTGAGTTGTAAAGCGACCGCATTGTTGCCAAAGCCATTTCCGTTGTTGTCAGGCACAGCAGCAACAACAGCAACAACAGCAACAATAGCAACAGCAGCAACAACAACAATAGCAACAGCTCTTCAAATAGATAAACTCAATGTCAAGTTTGTCGTCTGGAAGTGTCGACCCTGATGTTAAACCAAAGCTTAATCAAACATTGCCAAGAACTAAAGAGCTGTCCAGTCAGAATGCTGCCTCCAGAAGAAGGAAGTACTCAGTAGTTGTAGTTGAGTGAGAGTAGAGGAGGTGAGGAAAAGTACGAGTACTCAGCCATTCAATGTCAGAGCGGTGTTCTCGCACTTGAAGGTGGCTCAATACCAATTCCAGTCAATACAATCGTCGCACTTATTTGCTAGACAATGATAGACATTTGTATGAAAAATCAAAAACCAACAATTTGTTGTAATATTCGCAGATGTGTTGTTTATTAGGTACTTTACAATTTGGTAGTCATTTAGTATTACAGTATTTATTAACAGAAATGTGCTATAACTAATTAAGTGATAAGATGGAAAAAAAAAAAAAAAATTTCAATTCTTATTCTCCTTTAAAGATTTCAAAGCTATGAATTTAAAAAGTAAGAGCACATTTAATAAACAGATGGATAGAAAAAACTTTAGAAAAATGTAAATTGTGAGAAGTAAAAGCCTCTTTCGACTAGGACGATTAGACACATTTAGGGGTACAAAGAACTTATTTTAAACATTAAAGACGAATTCCTAAAGCATAGGAAACTATTAAAATATCTGTGTGTTCAGTATCCTTAAAGTGTTATTTATTTGTAATTGTGTTGAAAAATAATCAAATTGCGCCCATTTCTAAACAATTTTAAAAGTTCTGATCAGAAAACTAAAGGATTGATAAGTTAAGTTAAATAGCAATTTCAATGTCATAAAGTAGCTATACAAGTTTTTTATTTTTTTTTAACGTATTTGGAAAAGTGTTGCATTCACAGAAAACTTTAGAGTTCATTGAAGACTGACTTTGAAGAGTAAACTTCTGCTTAAAGTTCAAAGATTAATCAAAAACGATGACTATAACTTTTTTGGTGTAAATGTATTTAATACAATCATCTAGGACATTTTTTTTAATGATTTCTAACCGAAGATGTTGCCAAACCAACTACGCAGAGGGGCAAAGCAGATGGGTTTGGTTAACCAGAGGGTGTCGACGGAGAGACGGAGCACCTCCATGTAGTCGAAAGTACAGCTGCTCTGCTCGAATGCTTTCGTTACGGGTTTCGTTAGTGGCTTGGCGTGTACGGAAGTCGTTGCCGGAGTTGAAGTTGCAGTTGGAACTGGAGTTGTTCGAACGTCATCCTCCCGGTCCTCGAGTGCGGCGCGTGCAAAGGCTTCGTCGGCATCAAAGTAATAAAATTCCTTGCGTGTTGAGTTTGTTTCCACAACACGTGACGGCTGCTGTGCGTCCAGACCACGTGCATATGTCCAGGCTGCCTGTCGCGACTGACGATAGGGCGTAAAGGGAGGCAACACAGGATTGAGGGAGTTAATGGAGTTGATGGAATTGAGGGGATAGCTGAACAGACGAGACGGATAGTTGGGCCAAAGCGGAGATTGCGGTTGTGGTCGATAGACCGACTGTTGTCCCAATTGTGGCTGATAGCCCAGTTGAGGTTGATAGGCGCTAAGTTGTGGCTGATAACCGGCCGTCACTGCTAATCCTGTTGGTCCTAATCCTGTCTGTCCCGGTAAACCACCTGACAAGCCATTCAGTCCTGTCGAACCTGGCAGTCCTGGCAACAATCCTACCGGATCATGTTGTACTAGACCTGCTCCACCTGGCCTATAGTTCTCCGTGTCCGTATCCTGAAAATAGTAAGGTAAATCAAAACTGTAAATCAAGTTTCAAATCGAAATGGAAAAATTGACGACATAATAAAGAATAGAGCTGTTCTTTAATTATATAGTACATCGAGTTTTACCAAAACTGATTTCAAAGAAATATATGGAAAAAATTGATAGTGATGGTGAAAATTGGAATTTTCCATTTGTGATGCAGAATTAAATAATGGATCTAATAATTATAAAATTGACATTCCGAAAGAAAATCGGTCCAGATTTGACAAAGTTATGAAGGTTTGAATTTCTGAAATAATGTCTAAGGGAAAGAATTGGAAAATGGGCAGTGATCATAGCCATGGGAAAAATTGATAGTGAAAGCAAAAATATAATATTTTCAAATTTTGATGCAGAATCGAAATAGAGGCCAAAACAATATCAAATTGACATTCCGGAAGGAAATCGATTAAGATTTGACAATGCTATGACAGTTTCAAGTTATGAAATAGTGTCTAAGGGAAAGTAAAGAAAAATGGACAGTACCCATAGCCATGGAGAAAATTGATAGTTAAGGCAAAAACATTATATTTTCCTATTTTGATGCAGAATCAAAATATATGAAAAAACAATATAAAATTGACATTCCGGAAGGAAATCGGTCAAGATTTGACAAAGTTATGAAGGTTTGAAGTTCTGAAATAGTGTCTAAGGGAAAGTATGGGAAAATGGACAGTGACCATGGGAAAATTGACAGTAAACTTAAAAATATAATATTTTCCAATTTTGATGCAGAATCGAAATAGAGGCCAAAACAATAAAAAATTGACATTCCGGAAGGAAATCGGTCAAGATTTGACAAAGTTGTGAAGGTTTGAAGTTCTGAAATAGTGTCTAAGGGAAAGTATGGGAAAATGGACAGTGACCATGGGAAAATTGACAGTAAACTCAAGAATATAATATTTTCCAATTTTGATGCAGAATCGAAATAGAGGCCAAAACAATAAAAAGTTGACATTGCGGAAGGAAATCGGTCAAGATTTGACAAAGTTATGAAGGCTTGAAGCTCTGAAATAGTGTCTAAGGGAAAGTATGGGAAAATGGACAGTACCCATAGCCATGGAGAAAATTGATAGTTAAGGCAAAAATATTATATTTTCCTATTTTGATGCAGAATCAAAATATATGTCAAAACAATAAAAAGTTGACATTCCGGAAGGAAATCGGTTAAGATTTGACAAAGTTATGAAGGTTTGAAGTTCTGAAATAGTGTCTAAGGGAAAGTATGGGAAAATGGACAGTACCCATAGCCATGGAGAAAATTGATGGTTAAGGCAAAAATATTATATTCTCCTATTTTGATGCAGAATCAAAATATATGTCAAAACAATAAAAAGTTGACATTGCGGAAGGAAATCGGTCAAGATTTGACAAAGTTATGAAGGCTTGAAGCTCTGAAATAGTGTCTAAGGGAAAGTATGGGAAAATGGACAGTGACCATGGGAAAAATTGACAGTAAACTCAAAAATATAATATTTTCCAATTTTGATGCAGAATCGAAATAGAGGCCAAAACAATAAAAAGTTGACATTCCGGAAGGAAATCGGTCAAGATTTGACAAAGTTATGAAGGTTTGAAGTTCTGAAATAGTGTCTAAGGGAAAGTATGGGAAAATGGACAGTGACCATGGGAAAATTGACAGTAAACTCAAAAATATAATATTTTCCAATTTTGATGCAGAATCGAAATAGAGGCCAAAACAATAAAAAATTGACATTGCGGAAGGAAATCGGTCAAGATTTGACAAAGTTGTGAAGGTTTGAAGTTCTGAAATAGTGTCTAAGGGAAAGTATGGGAAAATGAACAGTGACCATGGGAAAATTGACAGTAAACTCAAAAATATAATATTTTCCAATTTTGATGCAGAATCGAAATAGAGGCCAAAAAAATAAAAAGTTGACATTGCGGAAGGAAATCGGTCAAGATTTGACAAAGTTATGAAGGTTTGAAGCTCTGAAATAGTGTCTGAGGGAAAGTATGGGAAAATGGACAGTACCCATAGCCATGGAGAAATTTGATAGTTAAGGCAAAAATATTATATTTTCCTATTTTGATGCAGAATCAAAATATATGTCAAAACAATAAAAAGTTGACATTCCGGAAGGAAATCGGTTAAGATTTGACAAAGTTATGAAGGTTTGAAGTTCTGAAATAGTGTCTAAGGGAAAGTATGGGAAAATGGACAGTACCCATAGCCATGGAGAAAATTGATGGTTAAGGCAAAAATATTATATTCTCCTATTTTGATGCAGAATCAAAATATATGTCAAAACAATGTAAAATTGACATTCCGGAAGGAAATCGGTCAAGATTTGACAAAGTTATGAAGGTTTGAAGCTCTGAAATAGTGTCTAAGGGAAAGTATGGGAAAATGGACAGTGACCATGGGAAAAATTGACAGAAAACTCAAAAATATAATATTTTCCAATTTTGATGCAGAATCGAAATAGAGGCCAAAACAATAAAAAGTTGACATTCCGGAAGGAAATCGGTCAAGATTTGAGAAAGTTATGAAGGTTTGAAGTTCTGAAATAGTGTCTAAGGTCTAAGGTCAAAACAATGTAAAATTGACATTCCGGAAGGAAATCGGTCAAGATTTGACAAAGTTATGAAGGTTTGAAGTTCTGAAATAGTGTCTAAGGGGAAGTATGGGAAAATGAACAGTGACCATGGGAAAATTGACAGTAAACTCAAAAATATAATATTTTCCAATTTTGATGCAGAAGCGAAATAGAGGCCAAAACAATAAAAAATTGACATTCCGGAAGGAAATCGGTCCAGATTTGACTAAGTTATGAAGGTTTGAGATTCTGAAATAATGTCTAAGGGAAAGAATTGGAAAATGGGCAGGGACCATGGGAAAAATTGATAGTGAAAGCAAAAATATAATATTTTCAAATTTTGATGCAGAATCGAAATAGAGGCCAAAACAATATCAAATTGACATTCCGGAAGGAAATCGGTCAAGATTTGACAAAGTTATGACAGTTTCAAGTTATGAAATAGTGTCTAAGGAAAAATGGACAGTAACCCATGTGAAAAATTGACAGTGAACTCAAAAATATAATTTCTTTCAATTTTGATGCAGAATCAAAATAAAGGCTAAGAGATGATTAAATTGACATTTCGTATAAAAATTGGTTCACTTTTGACAAAGTTATGGCGGTTTGAATTTAAAGATATCGTGTCAACGGTCAAGTTACGGGAAAATGTACAGTGATGGAAAAAAAATTTGATTTTCCAATAGTTCAATAGTTTAAATGAGTTGCGATGAGTTGTCAATTTTTCATGAAAGACGATTTATGAAAATGGCTTTAGCGATAATCGGGTATTCGGTGTGTCGATTTATTTTGTTGTCAGTACCTGAAAGATCTCCAGCAAAAAGCCATTGGAGATGCCACCACCGGATTGTCCCATGCGCAGTCTTAAAGCCTTGCGACCTTCGGGCCAAAAGGATTTGTGGACATATCCAGAACGGCAACCACAGAAGCGTTGTCCATCTATTTCCAGGAAATCGCCACTGCAAGCAGCGCCACCTGGCAACTGAGTTGGATAAATGCCCGATCCCGCCGATTGTCCAAAGTCAAAGAATTTGAATTGAATGCGCAAGCCGACAACATTTAGGGAATTCTTTTCCAGATAGAAGACGCAATCCCGCTGCTGTCCCGGCAACAGGGCATTGAGCACAGTGCGTGGAAATCCAGGGCTGGAGAGATAGAAATGGGATTGTGTAAAGCTGCTGACACAACACAGATCCACTTGACCACCAAATTGGGCATCGTAATCCTTGAGCTGTACACCCGGCGGTTGAAAGGAGCTCGTTTGGTATTGCTCCGAGATTGCAGGAAGTTCCTGTTGCGTTTCTGATTGCGTTTGTTGCTGTAGTCGCAAGTGTTGTTGCAATTGCTGCTGCTGTTGCAACTGCAACTGTTGTTGTTGCTGTAATTGCTGCTGCAGTTGCTGCAACTGTTGCTGCGGAAACTGCTGCTGTTGTTGCTGCAGCTGCAGCTGTTGTTGCTGTTGGTATTGCTGTAGCAATTGTTGCTGTTGCTGTGGCTGTGGAAATTGCTGTAACAATTGTTGCTGCTGCTGTTGCTGGGGCTGTGGAAATTGCTGCTGTTGTTGTTGCAGTAGCAATTGTTGCTGTTGTGGCTCATTGCTGTTGCAGGGCGGCGCTAAAGTTGCTCCCGGCTGTGCAACTGGCAAATAAAAGCCATTTTGTGCACCCGGATAGCCCAGTGTGGAAAACGGATAAGCATTCACTGGCGGATAACCCGGATAAAATGCTGAAAAGCCGCCAAAATTGAACTGTTGCCGCGGTAAACTGAAATTTAGTGGCAACTGTTGCTGATGCTGCTGCGCATGTTGCTGCTGTGGGTGTTGCTGATGATGATGTTGATGCAGTGGCTTCTTGGCTGGCAATTTGGCATCCACCTGCACTGTGTCATCCTCCTCCTCCTCCTCTTCCATATGCAGACCACGTGCGGATAAATCATCATTTTCACAGGCCAAACGCGTCACCAGCAAACGAAATCCGCCGCCAGTTGTCCAGGGGGAATCATCGCTGAAGAAACGCAGACGGAGAATGCCATCCGGCGTATGATACTTCTTGATGCCTAGAACTTGGCCACAAAGCACATCCATGTCGTCATCGCGATGCTGCAAACCAACTGCCAAATAATCACGACTGCAATTGTCCGACAGTTCCAGCTGAAAGTCGAGGAACTGAATGTGGAACTTGGTTGGGCAGCGATAGGGAGAACGTATCACAAAGTCCACACAGCGATTGGCCGGATAGTTATCCGGATAATTGGGAGATTCGATAAGACTCTGTCTTTCTCTATAGACGCCTTGAAGTTCACACTGTGACAGTTCATCATGAACAGCGGCTTGAACACAAAAGCTCACAGAGATTGAAACCAGGCAGTAGAAGGACCAACTGGTTATCCGTTCCAGCAAATCCATGGTAAATTAACGGATAGAAACGCGTGCCGTCTTTTTATTCGTAACTTCAAAACGCAACTAACTCGACGCGATTCACTCAAAACTCACTTTGGGCCGAAAATGAGGTGCGACTTTTCGGTTTCACTTGTCACAAAACCCTACAATAATCCCCCTGCTCCCTGTTCCCCTCTCAGCCCGCTCCGACTGTGGCTTAAACAATTTGCACTCTTGTTTATGGCCACAACAAAAGCATTCACTTGTTTAACTTCAAGCCACATTTTTTGGCATACCAAATCTTTTATTTAGACTTTAGTTAGAAGATATTTACCTGTACCATTCATAACTCCCCCCAAAAAAACCAATTAACCGTATCGAGCATTGAACTCAAGTTGAAATATTTGCAAATATATGTAGTTAAAATATTATATTTTAAATTCTTTTTAGTTGAGTTCACTTAACAGCTAACAATGTGGTGTAAAAAGGTTTATTAGATAAACCATGGGAAATACAGTAACCGACCGTATACTCGTATACAAAGTATATATATAATACAAAAGTATCTATTTACAAAAGTATCTTATAGGAAGAAAGCATACAAGGAATACGAAATGTAGTAAAATAAATTGAATGTATTAATCAAAAGTATCTGCATTTGGTGGAAATCGAAAATAGGTGCAAAAGCAGCAGTGAGATATTAATTATCTGTAGAACGCAAAAGCATGTTTGTATTATATTAAAAAGTGTATTTAAGATTAAAAAGTATTTTTTGAAAACAGAAAATGAAACTAATGAATTTATTTGACAGCATTTTTCGACTGGTCTTTATAGAATACCCCCAGTCGAGGTGAGATTTTTGTAACTGAAGTCATTCAAAACTAATAATAGGGCTGGTTAATCATTTTCATGAAATTTTCCACATTTGACCAAGATAATGACCGGTACTTAAGAAACTGCTCCCAAATTTGCACTGGCGCCTGGTGGTACAGTGATTGCTACGATAGGTAAGATGTGATGCTTATTTTTTTTTTAAAGACTTTATTTATTATATTGTTTCTCTATAGTAATTTGGCGGCTAAATTCTCAAACGGCGGCAAAGATGGCATCGTTTAAAAAACCTTTCGTGGTCCTACTACTACCTACTCCCTTAAAAGAGCCATTATACGTCGAAAAAAGTAAGCACTTATCCTTAGATAAATAAAAAAAATCTTGTTCATCACAATAATTTAAGGTCTTGTGAGATGTCTTAATCTTTATTCAGATACACATATATGCAGTGCAAATAAGTAATATTATCTCTATTTCTCTCTGGTATCTGGTAGTCGTGCTATATTGTGAAAACCCTTTCTTGATCTGATCGAATTAGAGTGGGCGACAAATTGTTAAAAAATTTCGTTTCACATGCATAAAAATATTGAGACCATAAAATAAATGCGTTGAGTGCCGTTAAAAAGCGGAGTCATACAACCAATAACAATAACCAATACAAGAAAATAAATAGGCAACAATAAATGGCAAACACGAGTGTACATCTGTGTGTGCATGTGTGTGTGTCTATTTACAGTGAAGCATAACTTAACTTGCATAACGTCACAAATTATGTGTGTACGCTCGTGGGAGCGATTGTTGCACTTGAACCACGCCCTTGCGCCCATTAATTCGATGTATCTTTGTCAAACAAATAATTCACTTTGTATCTCCACAGATATTGTTTATCTTTACTTCGTGTACACCATTCCATCTTATGTTTAGCTACAATTTAGTGACCCAGATTTTAAGATCGGTATAATAAAATAAGGCAGAAAATTTGGCATGGAATATTATTTATATTTGTAACTGATCGATTCTTAAAAGATTAATTCTAAAGAAAATAGAGTGTTTTGTATATTGGACTACAAAATTTTCAGAGATCAAAAACTCCGAGCAAAATGTTTCAAAAGGTTTGTAAAACATTCAATCAGATGAAAGTGATAAAATTCTGTATGTCACGCTAAAAGCAGAAAATAAATTCAAAAATAAAAATTCTAAATTTTTTTCTGGTATTTTATTTCGTAAATTTTCGGCTTAAATAGTTTCTTGAAATCAAAATTCATTTGTTGTTATAACCAGAGGAATAATACAAGATGACAATGCGACTAAACTTGGACAGCATACTGCAGAGTCAGATGAGGGAAATTAGCGAATCTGATACTAATCATCATAATCTGGCAGCGCCAACCGAAAAGGAAAAGGCAACTCTACGTCTTGGTGCGGGAAAGTCCCCCGCCGATTGTTATTTTTACGGGAAACCCAATGTTAGTTCCAGAGTGCACTCCATGATGGCAAACATACACCAGCATATGAAGAGTAAGTTCGGAAAAATGGTTTAATTTATCTACTAACTACTAAAATAGATTTAATAATTTATATTAAAATCTACAAAAAACGCTTTGTCCTGACTCGTTGACTGACTGACTGATCATTGTGCAGCCCAAGCCATAATTAATTATACAATTCTTTGATTTAACGAAAAAACAAATTTATGTCCCTGATTTATTACGAATATAGTACTTAAAACCCATTTTAAATTTAAAATTGCCCATTTTTTTAGCATTAAATTATATGTATGTATAAATATAATATTTATACTTATCTTAATCACAAAATCATAATCAAAAAAAGGGTGAATTGGTAGTGAGATTACGTGTATAACTGTTTATTTTTTCCCTGTGAAACCTTATAGCGACGGCTCCACCGCGGAAGGCCGTACCTTCGGTACCAGCTGCCATAGCAGAGATTCCTGTTGTGCCATCCATAAGTAAAACAGGATCCTTCCGAAAATCGCGTCGTGTTAAGGGTGGAGCGGCTACTGTCGCGGCGACTAAGTCAATGACGATGCCAATATCACGGATGAAGGCCCGAATAAACCAACAGTCGCAGCAGATGATGAGGCGCGGTTACAGCGATTTGAATCCAAAAACCTATTCGAATCAACGGCGCATTCGTGAGGTGTTGTTGCAAAAAACTGTGCTAGAGAATATGTTGTTACAGCACAAGAGATTGCAGCGCGATAGGCAAACAATTGCCTTGGACATACAGCGGATGCGTCAGGACCTCGATAAAATCAAAAATAAGCTGGACACATCTCTCGAGGCTTTGAAATCCACTCGCACCCTGTACAGTGGCTTCAACAAGGGTAAAAAGGGACTTTTGCCTCTGTCACTGCCTGCAAATGCCACAGCCGTTACATTATCGAGCATTGCTCGGCCAATGGCGAAGCCGGCAACGAAGATAGCTGCCGTCAAAACGAGTAAAGTACTTGCGAAGCGACAGCACTCGTCGACACCAAAGAAGCGTCGCAGTCGTCATTAAATTTGAATTTGAATTTAAAAATATGCCAAAAACAAATAGTGTGGCAACCTTGCAATACATAGACAATCGACTATCGATATGTCGTGACACATATCGATTACTAAGTTATGACTTCCGTTTTTCCGCTCGTACAAGTTTGAAAATTTTATATTTCATTTATTTTCGTACGCCTTCAACAAAAAAGTGTCTCAGTCGGCATTAATTGCAGCCAAAAACTGTGTTGCCAAAAATACCAAAACAGTATATAGTATGGCAGCTCTGCAATAGATAGTGTATCGATTACTCCAGCCAATCAATACCAAAAATGTGTTTAGTATGGCCTATCGATATATCGCTATGCATATCGATGACTGAAATGGACATCCCTAAATCATGGCGTCTGTCTCGCCTGTACACAAGCCAATAAATTTGTTTTTACATTTATTTTCGTACATTCACGTGTTATTTTGGCTCAATTTGAGCGCAACACACGCAATAGCTGCATAGAGAAGCGTTCAGCATAAAATGGGCTCCTCCAAGAAGCACAAAAAGCACAAATCGGAACGGCGCGAAAAATATGAAGGTGAGTGTGAAATACATATGCATACAAATTACCATATATATGTAAATATTTGTAGAATATAGCCAACATCAGGATCCCGGACAGTTGCAGCGTGGGCTGAAGCTCATACTGAAGGTGGGCTCCAATGCCACGCCCGAGTACAGCGCCAATTCCCCCCTCACCGCCCTCACCACGTTGGAAGGCCGTGGACCGCCGACGGCTGCGGAGGCAATGATGTCCAGTCCGACGGTGCCCGAAGAGCTGCAATGTGGGGAACAGGACGAGCACGGACATCGGGAGCGTCACAAGAAGTCCAAGAAGAAGAAAAAGAAGAAGGATCGTGAGAAGAAGCACAAGCATCACAAGGAGAAACGACATCGCGACAGTCGCGACAGACAACGTGATAAATGCTCCGAGGAGCAACTGAACGTTGAGTTGACAGCTGCTCCGGATGGTGCCGCTTACTCACGGACTCAAGCGGTTGCCGATCCCGATTGCAGTCAGGATGGTTTCAGCTTTATGGACGAGGCGGAGGAGCAATCACAATCACAGCCGCTGCCCGAGAATATCCTATACTACGCCGGCATTACAACCGACAATTCACCTTCCCATTGTCCGGTTACCAAGCCCATAGTGCCACGCAAGCTGGACGAGATGCTCGGCTCACCCACGTGCTCGACGGGCACAGCAGGCGCCAGTCCCACCAAGCCCTTAACTGATGTGAGTGCAAAGGTTGTAGTCTTTAAAAGTATCCCATTTATTTTGTTTGCCTGTGATCTCTGAAAGTTCGTTACTAAAAGAACTTAATATAATCAAACTTGGTTTCCAACCAGGTTCCAATGGAGTTACCGGATGTTTACTTCGGTACTGTGCTGGTTTTCTATGTAAGCCACTTCTTAAATTATTGAAATCGTCTTTCTCTTTTCCACCTGTTTGGAAGGAATCGTACTTTATTCCTCTTAGGGATTAAAACCGTAATCTTTAACCGGTATTAGCCGATTGAAACTGGTAACCGTAACTAAAACCCTAACCAATTTTATTTTTCCTAAACTGTAAAACCGAAATTTTTCAAACTCAAATAACCGATTCATGTACAAATTTAATTGTATTCATCTTAATTAATAGATCTTTTTTGAACTCAAACAAGTTTTGTTCATATATTAACTTTTTTTTATCTTTCACTTATCTTATTTATTTTCTCTTTTTGTGAACCGAAAACCGGTATTTTGAAACCGAAACCTTCAAACAACCGATATCCGTTACAAAATCGATATACAAATATTTTTCGTATCCGATAACCGAACTACAAACAACCGGTTAGATACCCTGATTAAAGTTGTATTTACACGTTAATAAATTATTTTAAAATCCTTTTCATCCCTGTCGACAGCTTTAAGTCGACGTTAAGTAAATATATGAATTTATATTTAACTCTTTGTCCTGACTCACTGACTGACTGATCATTGCACAGCGCAAACAATTAGACCAAGGAGGCTGAAATTTTCACACAACTCAGCTGGGACAATTTGATCGTGCAATAATAAATAAATGCCTGATTCTTACAGCTGCTTATACCATCGCCTTCTGGCTCAACGGCTGCATCCACGCCGGGTGGTGCTGGCTCCTCAAATGCCATGACACCTAAGGCTTTGGAGGCACCCAAGACTCCCAGCAGCAGCAGTGAATCCGGTCGAGAGCCGCGTAGATGTGTGCTGAAGCTGAAGCAACAGAAATCACCGCTGAACAAGCTATTGGAGCATCTGCTACGCTTTCTGGAGAAACGGGATCCGCATCAGTTTTTTGCCTGGCCCGTCACCGATGACATTGCTCCGGGTTACTCCTCGACCATCAGCAAACCCATGGACTTCCTGACAATGCGCCAAAAGATCGATGATCATGAATATGCAACACTTGGTGAATTCAGTGATGATTTCAAGCTAATCTGCGAGAATGCCATGCGTTACAATCGCGTGGATACAGTGTACCATAAGGCAGCCAAAAGGCTGCTCCAGATAGGAATGAAGCAGCTGCTGCCGGAAAATCTAATGCGCACCTTGAAGCCACTTTCCGGCTACATACGTGAGCTGACCGCCAAGGAGTTGGGCTTTGAGTTCAGCTCCAATGAGCTGGCTGGCTATGATCCGCATGATTCGGCGGATGAGGGTGCCTTGACTGGAGCGGAAGAGCCTACGCCTGCACAGCTGGAGGAGGAGGAACGTAAGCGGGTATTGCGCTTGGAGAATGCACCAAAGACACACTTTGAGCCCTATGTGGATGATCTGACAAGCGAGGAGATCCTGGCTCAGGTGCAGGGAGCCGCACAGCAGGCCAAGCAACGTGTCAGCGCCAAGCAGCGAGCACATAAAATGGGTTTCCTGAGGCAGCACAAGGATGGCAGCACCACACTTAATCTGCTCATTCGGGATGAGAATGAGGGACCCGAAAAGGTGGTAACCATCGGTGATTTGGTGGGTAAACTGCCTGCGGGCAGTGGTCAGTTACCCGGCATACACACGGATCAGCGCAACTGCGTCAAGTTGGTCAAGCCCATGAATTATGGACCATTTGCCAGCTTTGCTCCCACCTTCGATTCACGTTTCTCCACGCTGAGCGCCGAGGAGACGCAACTTGTGCTGCACACCTACGGGGATGCCTCCAGTGCGGAGTATGCCGAGAGCATATTGCAGTTCACCAAGGATTCCAGCTATGGCACTACCATAGCCAACGGGCTGCTGGATATACTCACCAATGGTGAGCATAGCAAATCCCTGGATGAACTCTACAACATGCAACTGCAGAGATACGAGCAGCGGGAGATTGAGAAGTGCTTCACCAACCAGCAGCAGCAGCGGCAGAGCGAACCTTCCACCTCCAACGAGACGAGCGAACAAATTGAATTGGAGTACGAGAAATACAAGAACACCCGGCTAGACTTTAAGCGGCTGCGCTCGCTCAAGGAACTGGGCATTGACATTGACTTCCTAGATGACATGGAAACGGACATGAAGAACTTTGAGCTGTCGCGTCGCATGCAGGAGCATCTGAGCAACAATCTCACGCTCATCGACAAACTGAGAATCATTCAAAACGAGCGCCTCTCACAGCCGCTGCCATCGCACTTGGCTCTGGTTCAGCCGGCTGGCCAAGAGGAGACCCAGACAGCCCAGCAGCTGACGCACCAGTTGACTGACCTGGCCAAGAAGCTGCCTCCCTCGGCCATTGCCGATCAGTACGCTCTGCGCAAAGCCATGGGCATGTCCTACGGTAAGCAGTGGTTCCTCATTCCACATCCGAATACCATTTCGGAATTACTAAAACAAAGAATAAAACTTTAGGAAACCAAGATAAGGAAGAAAAAAAAGGAATCGTATATTTGGAAATTAAACTAAATTAGGATAATTATTAGGAAAGCACAATTCAAAAGGCAAAAAATAGGAAAAGTTGAAATTACCAATAGTAATTTAAAAAATAGGAAAACCGGAAGAAAAACATTAGTGAAAGTTAAAATTAGTAATAATCTTATTAGGAAAAAATTCGGAAGACAATGTTATTAGGAAATTACAATTAGAAAAACTAGGAAAGGAATCTTAAATTAGAAAATTGAACTAACAAAAATATTCAGAGTACAAAAATTAGGAAACAATAATTAGGACAATTATTAGGAAAACACAATTCAGAAGACAAAATCTATGAAAAGTTAAAGTTAGGAATAATTATTAAAAATTTGGAAAATAAAATTCTGAAGACCAAATATAGGAAAAGGTAAAATTAGGAATAATAATTAAAAACTGGGAAAACAAAATTCTGAAGACAAATATCTGGAAAAGTTTAAATAAGGAATAATGTTATATGGAAATTAAAATTAGGAAAACCAAATTAGGAAGACAGAAGAATGTTATTAGGAAATAGACATTAGTAAAGCTCAATTGGGAAGACGAAAATTTTCGATTGGCTTCGATTTCAGCGGCAGCCGGGAATATAATGATTACGGACTCTGGTATTTTTATTATTCATGAAATTTATGATATGTTATTTGCTTTGATTTGTCTGCAAACATTGCAAAATTGTGAAAACACAAACTACAACATTTTCTAGTTGCGATAAAAAACATATTAGCCCTCACTTGTGATCTGGGATTATATCTATAAATAGCATTTTGCGACCTTTAAATTTGGGAAGAATGTACCTAAGATATTTTTATCGTGAGATATTTATATATATTTTTCTCTAATTTATTGATGATGATTGTATCGACTGTAGCATTCTTATTCTTTGATTTGTTCGCTTCTTTGCAGCTGGTTTGCCGCCACCGCCGGCATCATCGCCGCGTGCTCAACTCCCGGAGCTGCTGCAACAGCCCGTGTCGCTGTCCCAACTGCAACCTCAACCGCAATCTGTTGCCAGCCATGTGCCCATGGACATTGATGAGCCGGATGTCCATGCTGGCGGCGATCTGGAGAATGAACTGCGCGAGTTTCTGGAAAGCGGCTCCGGAATGCACAACTCGAATCCCGTGGATGACAATAACATCGTCGCCCAGCTGCTTCTTAACTAGATTCAACAATGTTAATACTGTGAAGATCAAAATGAACTATGTTAAATTATTTTCATATATCAAAATCACAATGGCATTCTCAATAATAAAAAGGAATCCTTAATCTCTAAGAATAAACATTCTTTTAAGATAAGGCAGGAAAAAAGACATCCTGCTAGTCCTTTAAATGGCAGAGCTTAAGCTAAACAAAAAAAGGTAATTTTTGGAAAATTATCTAAAATTTGGCGAAATCCTTGCACATTTAAGCAGGACGTGTCTCGTTAGTTTTCCTAGGAAGAGCTCTACCGATTGGAATTAAAAAAATTGGGCGTCATCTAAGGATTATACACTGTTAAAATTTCAGTCGAAAATGGCTTGAACAAGTGAAAAACACAAAATCCTTGATAGCTTGATTTGGATGTCCTTTGATCAGTTGATAGTCCTTGCCAAAACTTATCGATTGACACTAGTTTCAGAAGGATTCTTCAAAGGACATTTGAGATATCGCCTATTTTTTATATAAAAATAAAATGTTTTATTTTTGATCCTGTAAGGACTTTCGGCCTTTTTATTAAATAATCAGATAAGACAGGCTGAAAGCTGTCTTTGTAGAAAACGACATCCTGATAGTCCTTAAAATGACAGAGTTACAGCCGCTTTCCTGATTTTAAGACGATTTTCCTTAAAGCAAATTTTGTTTAAGAAAAAAACAAAAAATCCCTGGTAATTTCAGCTTTTATACTAAATGAAAAATAACAATTATAAAAAGTAAATTGGTTAAATGGGTTTTATTTGTACTTATTACAATTTCACTTGGTTTTTTTTTTAGGTATAAGTACGCATTTTACAAAATGTTGCAAAATTTAATTTCATTAACTACTGGGTATTAATCTTAGTGATTTAATCATTTCAAGGCAAATTCTTAAGAGGTTGATTTTTATTAATTTTTAAGTACGATCTTTTGAGTTTCCAAATGGACGCATTTTCGGTTTTTGTTTGTTTTCATATGTTGTAAACTTGCATAGAAAAATAGACTTGGCAGGTAAATTCATACATATATAGTAGACACATACATAGTAGACAACATATACATATACATAAGTACGTAAGACGATACAAAAAACTTAGATAAGTACATACATAATCATATGTAAATAGATTTACATTTTACATTCACGTGCAATTTATAGTAGTTAATTTACTAAAAACCTGTGAGCGCATTATTGAACTTTATCGGCTTAATGCTAATGAACATTTTAATGGTTTTTATTAATTGCACACCCAAAAGAAACAATGTTGGGTAATTGTAGTTATTGTTATTGTAGTTCTTGATGTTTAACTATTGTTTTGAGGTAGAACACTTTAACGATTGATTACCAAATTGATTTAAAGCTATCGTTAAATTGTTGCCTAATTAATTCTAGTTTTAGTATGTTTTAAGTATTGTTTGGGTTGCTTGTTTCTATTTGTTTTGCTACATGAGTTTCGTTATTGTTTTGTTATTATTATGTTATCATACTAAACAAGATTGGCATCCTTGGCCATGCTGTAAAAGGCCGACTTGGGATTATCCAAAAGTTCGGTGGGTGAAGCAAATTCCGTAATCTGTCCCTTGTCTAGCACAATAACTTTGTCCGAGTCCAAAATTGTATTCAAACGATGGGCAATTGTCAGCACAGTGCATTCCTTGAACTCACTGCGAATTGTTTTCTGCAATCAAACAAAAAATTATTAATTTAAACTTGATCATTATCACTTGATGAGGTAATAATGGACAAAATACATTAGTTCAATTTAATAAAATATAATATAATCTCGATTAGCTGAAAGTCCTAACTAACCTGTATCAGGTCATCGGTCTCCAAATCCACTGCCGCTGTGGCTTCATCCAAGACAAGAACCTTGGTCTTCCGAAGCAGGGCACGCGCCAGGCAAACCAATTGACGCTGGCCCACAGACAGATTCTCACCACCCTCAGAGATTTCGTGATTCAGGCCGGCACTTAGACTCTTGGCAAATGCCTTCAAATGGGACAATTCTAATGCCTTCCAAATTTCATCGTCGGTCTTCACATTAAATGGATCGAGATTGGAACGCAGCGATCCAGAGAACAACACGGGATCCTGTGGAATGATGGTCAGACGAGAACGCAGCATGTGCAGACCCATTGTGGCAATGTCCACACCATCAATGATGATTTGACCTCCAGCAGACTCGATAATTCTGAAAGTAAAATATAATTTTCATTAAAATTAATTATCCCTGTGGAACTTATTTTCGATTTCAATGAAAAAAAAAATTAAATAAAGTTGCTAAGTCAAAGGATTTACCAACTTTAAGCACTCATAACTTTGCCAAAACGGAACCGAATTTATGAGCAAAATTTTGAAATTTTGAAAATTTTAAATCTCAAATTTTTACTTTAAATCAACTCCTTATATCATAATTAATATAAAATTACACTTAAAACTTTCATTTTCATGTAAAATATCATGGCAAACTGAACAAAAATTTTGACTTGTAAAGTGACAAGATCAAAGGTTTGACCAAGTTCAAACATGCATAACTTGATAAAGACTTAACCGATTTTCAAGCGGAATATCATTTTGTTAATGGTTTGGCCTCTAAATTCGTTCTGCATTTAAATTTTTTTTATTAAATTAAAAAAAAAAATAATTTTCCCTTCAAATCGTGGATTTGATTTTATTGCAAAGGGTCCTCCCTTTGAAATTTTGAAAATTTGAAGTTTTAAATCTCAAATTTTCACTTTAATCAACTCCTTATATTATAATTGATATAAAACAACACTTAAAGCTTGATTCTGGGGCCTTTAATTTTCTTGTAAAAATTTATGACAAATTCAACAAAAATTTTGACTTGAAAAACGGCTAGATCAAAGGTTTGACCAACTTCAAACATTCATAACTTGGTAAAAAACTTAACCAATTTTCAAGCGGAATGTCATTTTGTTAATTGTTTAACCACTTAATTCATGCTGAATTTAAAAAATAAAATTCTTCTCTCCGATTCGAATTTGAATCGTGGTTTCAAGTTTAATGCAGACACTCGACTACCAAAAAAAGGGACAATTTCATGCAGACTAAATGACTAAATGACATTCTGCATGGAAATCGGACAGGTTTTGATAAGATTATGAAGTATTTTTTGTGGCTTTGCCTTACCTGAACAGAGCCAGCGTCAAACTGGATTTTCCGGCACCAGTGCGTCCCACAATGCCGACCTTTTCGCCGCCGCTGATGTTGAAGCTAACGCCACGTAGCACCAGCTCAAGACCCTCGCGATATCGAACCTGGAAATCTTTGAACTCGACGCGTCCATCCTCAGGCCAGTTCTTGGGCTTCTTTTTATCCTCCTCCAGCTCCCAGTCGGCCTCCTGTTTCGTCTCGCCATACTCCTTGATACGCTCCACGGACACAATGTTCGTCTCAATGTCCGAGGACATGCGCACCAGCCAATTGAGGTCTGGGTCACCTGCAGTGCATAGCTGACCGAGAGACCGACCAGACCGGGATTCGTTTGTCCGCCGAGCACCGCAAAGAGGGCGGCAAACAGGATGATAAGATTGCCAACCATTTCTAGGCGAATGGCGAGCCAACGATTGGCAATCAGGGATGGATACTTGCACACCTGATTCTTGTCCACCTTGCTGTCCGATTCCTCAATAAAGCTATAGATTCCAAATATTAATATTAAAACAAAAACATTTTATTAAATAATCATTAATATCGGTATAAAAAAATTGATTTTTAATTTAATTAATTTTTAATAAAAATAAAGATTATTTTGTTTTCCATTCAAAGCATTTTTTCATTAATTCAAGTCATTTTGTTAGCGTTAGATTTTTTCAATCAAACCAACCAAAGCAAGTATTGGTTCTGGTATTCCTAAATAAAACTATTTTGGTATTTCGGCATAGTCCTTTCGACTCCGAATTAAAAAACATAAAAACATAAAATAACTTTTGTAAAAATTTACCGGTAATGAATAATTTCTTTCGGTTTCGGTGCTTAACGGTATTTTTCGGTTAAAAGTTTTATATATAAAGTAAACACTTTGTCCTGACGCACTGACTGACTCACTTATCATTATATTATAAGAAACCAATATTTAAAAATAGTTATTTCTACTTACCGATCCTCAACAGTGTAGGCACGAATCGTTGAGACTCCAGTGACAGTTTCACCAAAATGCGAATAGATTGGCGAACGGGAAACGGACTCCAAACGCATCAGTTGTCGGGAAGTGGCGACATAGAAGCGTTGGGCGAAGTAGTAAATAAACCCAATGGGCACAATGACAGCCAGGAAAATAGGCGTCGATATGCTTATGACCACAATTGTGGCGAATACCTAAGCAAAATATAAACACTATTATTATCAAGTACTTTACAAATTATGGTTATTTTAAAGGGTGCACTGAAGTGAGGAGTTAGTTGAAAAAACAATGAGAGGAAATTGTTTTGTTTTGTTTAATACGTGATTTAATTATATTTGATTGGATTTATTTCGATTAACTTGATTTGAGCCAATGATCAACTATCAAACAGGGTTGTCGACAATTAGTAAACAGGAAATTGTGTGAGTTGCTTTGGGATTTTAACAATCCTGTCCTAATTTGAAGCAGAGTGGAATGGCTGAAATGAAACAGAAAGCTTGTTACCTCATAGGTCAACCACACACACTCTTGTATAACTATATTCAGATCCTCATCAACTATTCCAATATCTTTCGAGAATCGCGACATTATGCGACCCAATGGAGTGGTATCAAAAAAACACATTGGAGCACCGATAACACGTTGCAAGAGTAGCATATACAACAGTTGGGCAGCCTGAAGGCCTCCAAGATTGGGTATCACGGTCATCAGGAATGCGATTATACCTGGTAATTAACAATGGGGGAATTAAAACTGAAGAGACGTCCAGAGAAGTGAGAAGAGACGTCGAAGGTGCAATTGAATTGAAGTACAGCTGAGTTAAATATTAGTGAATGTGATCTTCGATATCATAAAACGTACTAGTTGTGTTTGGAATCTTTATCAACAACATTTAAAAAGTCTAATTATTTTTCTAAATAATTTAAATGCAATAACAATTTTAAATAATTATTTTTATAATTCAAATTTAAAATTAATTGTCTAAAGTACGGATTCTAAATTAAAATCATAATTTAAACATTATATCATAATTTCTAAGAAAGGATATCAAATAATTTGTTTAATTCTGATAAAAAAAAAAAATTCAAATGCAGAAATTATTTTAAATTATAATAAAAAATACTTAGATAAAAAAAAATGCGTTTTCTCTATTACGGTTTCTACATAAAATTTGTATTTAAAACAATTTCATAATTATGTAAAATAGGATTGAAAATATTCATGGTTTTTGCTAATATCAGACATGTCACATATGAAATAGAAATGTGGATTAATCACAGTTTTTAAATGAGTAATTAGAAGTTGCGTGCAAACTTTGATATTTTAAAGGGCACAAAGTACTTTGTGAACCTATCAAAAACAGTTTTCGATAACTAGAAGAATTGCAACAGCCCTGTCCAAATTTACAGCATATTGGAATGCTAGAATAAAACAGAAAAAAGATTACCTCAAAGGCATACCACATACAGCATGCTATGCATATTGCAACATCATCATCAATTGTTTCAACATCTTTCGAGAATCGGGAAATTAAACGACCCAACGGTGTGCTCTCGAAGAAACTCATTGGAGCACTCATAACACGTTGCAAGAGATGCAAATGCATCCGTTGGGCAGCTTGAAGGCCTCCAATAACGGGTATCAAGATCATTAGGAACGAGAAAATACCTGAAGAATAATAATGTAAAGATTACAGTTGGAGAAAAGCCGAGTGCTCATGCCAAGTTCCAGAGAAATGGGGAATTAATCACAGTAGAAATCAGTAAAAGTGGAATGCGAGCTATGATATTTATAAGATTTATCATACAAAGTATATTATGTGTTCAACTAAACCTTGTCTCATATTTATAACAATATTAAGCAGAGTGTAGGACACTATCAAAAACGTCACAGGTGCAAACTATTAGAAGCTTTTTTTGATCTATATTATTTATAAAATTTGTCATACAAAGTATATTTGTTCTTCATTTAATCGGTGTCTATATGTATAAAAGTCTTTACCCTGACTCACTGATCATTGTGGAGACCAAACCGAAAGACCTAGAAAGCTAAAATTTTCACACAACGTAGCTGAGAAGATTTGATCGTGCAATAAGGAGGATTTTCGGAAATTTAGCCTGCAACTCATATAAGAATATTTAGCTGAGTTATGGCAATATAAGACATGTCACAGGTGAAAATTAGTAAAAGTTGAATATGATCTATGATATTTATAAGGTCTTTCAAACAGTTCTGTCTGTATTCTGATCGTTTCCTCATGTAAAGAAATATCAAAGACGACACAGGTGCTATTAAAATGATGATTAATCACAGTTGCAAATTTGAAATAAGTAGAAGTGGAAGTGTTTTGGAGTCTATGACATTTATAAGAGTACCAGTATAATCCGATTGTTACCTCATACGCTAGACACACAATATTGATAAAATCCACGGCAAAACCAGATCAATCATGTTAATATCTTTAGAAAAACGGGATATAATGCGACCCGTCGGAGTGGTTTCGAAAAAAGATGTCGGTACCCGCATTATATTATCAATGAGGTAAGCATGGAGCAACTTCGCTGCTCGCAGACCTCCAAGGGCCGGAAGTATAACATTTGTGAATGATAATATACCTGCGGGATTGCAATATTACTATATATTATACTCAAACATGGAACTGACAGTACTACGAATATTTTTAAGTGCTTCTGGCTCCAATGCAAATGGTAAAAGTATTATTTTAGCGTCAGTAATTTATGCATTTTAAGGTTAGTTTAACATTTTGTAAGTTTATGTTATATACAATTTTTTTAAATTTAAATATTTTCAAAACTTTGTTAGGGATAAGATAGAGGATAGAGAATGAGGAAAATGGGAAGGGAACGTTGGAGAATTACCTCAAACGCACACCAAACAAACCAGTTGACGACCTCCACAATTGTTTGATCAACAATATCAATGTCTTTCGAGAATCTAGATATTATACGACCCACAGGTGTGGTATCAAAGAACCACATGGGCACACGCAACATACGGTTCAAAAGGTACATGTGGAGAATTCGGGCAGCTCGAACGGCTCCAAGACGTAGTCCCAAATCCATGAGGTACGAAAAAGAAGCTGCGATTTGCAAAGTATTCATCAATTACATTAGTGCTTTCTAAGTTCTAAGACAGTTTTGAGAAAACAGAACACTTGGCATAGGTTAAAGCACAGTCTACATTCTAACTGAAGAATCTACATGCTTCGGAGTAGATTAATGCAAAAAATTGGCTAGTAAAAATTTCGTTAGTTAGGTTAATTACAATGTTAAAGGAACTTGATGGCAATTTTAAGTACTCTGATCTTTGAAAGAGAAGAAAGTTAAGGAATAGGTTGGGGATTTACCTCAAATGCAAAGCAGATACAATTGTTAAAGACCCTCACAAGTGCTTGATCAACGGTATCAAAGTCTTTTGAGAATCTAGATATAATACGACCCACCGGTGTGGTTTCGAAAAACCACATGGGCACATGGGAACCCTGTAGATTCTACGACTCTTAAAAACATTCATTCACTCAGAAATATTTATAAGAAAACTTGGTATATTTGCAAGAACAGTCTACAGCTAGTGATGTAAATATAAACTGTAAATCAAGTTTAAAATTGAAATCCGAATTCCGAATATTTTTAAGGAATTTGAAAAAAAGAAAAAACTAAGAGTAAAACTTTAGAGAAACAAGATAAGGAAGAAAAAGAGAAATCATAAGCTAGAAAGTTAAACTAAAAAATATATTTAGAGTAAAAAATCCGTAAAAACAAAAATTTGGTATAATTTTTAATAAAATATTATTGACTGACTTTTCCTAATATTTTATTTTTCCAACTTTTTCCATAATTTGTATTTTCTAATATCAATATCAAAAATTTTTTATCTCATTTCTTTAAATCTTTTTTTTCAACTCCAGAACTAAGTCGTTCATAAAAGGTTTGATTGTAGATCGTTTATTTTGATCATTCATCATAAATTGAATTCGTTAAACAAAATACAGACTATTGTCGATTCTTTATGAAATCGACTTGGTTATCGCAATTGATCGTCAATAAATAATTATCGGATTAAAGTAGTTGAAAATCGGATTCACGAAAATCGAGCTTTTGATATTTACAAGTATTTTGACATCACTATGTTACAGTCTACCTGAGGAATCTTCGTGCTTCGGATTAGGTAAGTGGTGTCCACAATCTCTATATCATACATTCGCCTATTGGACACCACTGCATTATATAGATGCAAAAAGTAAGTTTGGTTAGTTTGATGTGTACAAAATGTTGTTATTATGGTTTGGTTAATTACGTTCTTAATAGAACTGGATGCAAGCTTTAACTACTTTCATCTGTGAAAAGGTTAAGAGGAAGAAAAAAGGAGTAAGAGGTAAGTAAAGATTGAGAATGGAATTACCTCAAATGCACACCAGATAGCGTCGGCTAGAATCTCCACAAGTGTTTGATCAAGCGTATCAATGTCTTTGGAGAATCTAGACATAATACGACCCACCGGAGTGGTATCGAAGAACCACATAGGCAGCCGCAATATGCGGCACAAGAGGAGCAAGTGGAGCGACACAGCAGCTTTCAAAGCTCCAAGACGAATGAGCAAATCCGAAAACAAACTAGCAATACCTGCGATTTCCAAAATAATTATCGATTAAATTAGGACAATGACAAAAAGCGGAACAATTTAAAAAAAAAACAACACAATATGTTCACTCTGAACCTTTTATAAGTACAGTCTGCAGAAGAATCGATGTGCCTCAGATTAGATGTTTGCAATAACGGGATTAGTATCAATATTTGTTAGTTTTGCTTTTGGTTAGTCACGATCTTAACTCTTAAGGCAACTTTTTGGTGACGTACCCGAAACGCTTGCGAACTAAAGACACGAATTAAATCGGGCAATACCGAATCCAATTTGTAGACATCGTTGGACAGACGGTCAAGTATGCGACCCCGTGGCTGTATATCGAAAAATGACTGAGGGGCGCCCAATACATGACCCAACAATTCACGAAAGACCTTCTTAGCCCCACTCAATCCGCCAATGTAAACGACAAGTACAGCACCTATATAGCTGATGACTGTAAGGTTTTCAAAAGGGGTTTTATAATTAGGAACTCGACACTTTTTCAGACAATCCACAAACATTTTTTCAGGTTAGAATTGATTTCATACTGTGTTAGATTATTAATAATTATTATTATTATTATTATTATTATTGCGATATAATGTAACCAAAAAGTCAAAACTAATTTGATCTGAAGTCAAGAGAACTAATAGACTTTGCTTATATCATAATATAAAAATTTAAGTTGTTGATCTAAATATAAAAAGAGTTTGAAATATTAATTGAATTTCATCTTATATAGAAATCAAAGTTAAAAACGTGATTTCTAAAAACGATTTTAATCGTAATTATTATGCCAAATTTGTCTATATATTTGTATCAAAATTTAAGCGTTAAATATTATATATTTTTTATGAAATAATAATAAAATTTGAATTTTAATTTAGAAATCATAATATAACAAACAATAAACAAGAATTTCTAAAAACAAATATAATTATAAGTATTATTCCAAATTCTTCTTTATAAAAAAAAAAGACTGAGAACAAAGATGTATTCTGTTTCAAAATACCCATTAAAAAACTGAAGCTAAATAATACTTTTTGTTGGAGTTGCATTTTTCGTAAATTCATGAGCTCTAACTTGCGATCTCTTCTTCTTGGGGGTGAAAAACGAACTCAAGCGAAGCAACGAGTTGAAATTTTTACCTGAAACGCTGTGGAAAGGCACATACGTATATTCAACGGCATGACCAGATCCAAGCAGTTGATATCATTCGCACAGCGATCTAAAATACGCCCCTTGGGCGTCGTATCGAAAAACTCGGATGGGCAATGCATGATGTTATTGTAGAGTTGTCGAAACAATTTAAATGAGGCATTAAGCGAGAATGTAAAGAGTGTGATTGCGGCGCCATAATTGCACAGTCCTACGAAATTATGCAAATTAATGTGAGAAAGTGAAATAGAGAATGGAAAGAGAGAAAGAGATATGTGTGGGTAAGAATATGGTATATCTTAAATCTCTATATATCCATTTTGTATGCATGTACAAACCGTAACACAAGTTGGCTACAAAAAGAAAAAACGAACGCAAAAATCGAAAGAAAAAGAATTAAATAAAATGTGCAATTGGGAATACCATAAAAATAAAGGTCATAAATGAGTCCAAGGTGCCGGGTAATTCTTCGTCGATAACATCCATATCGCCGCTGAAATGATTCATTAAACGTCCCATGGGCGTTACGTCGAAAAAGCGACAAACGGAGCCGCGCATGATAATCCGTAAAAGATCATTGTGTATTCTTTTGGCCGCATTGAGGCCGCCGCAGTAGACAAGCACGACCGCAAAGTAGGCAAACACACCTGAGAATGGCAAACGGAGGAGGAAACGGAACGGAATGGAATGGAACGCGGCCGCAAATTTATCGTTAGACATTTGTCGATAATCAGGCGAATATACTCAAAATGGGGCGAGATTTTTTAATATCTATTGATTTCATGGATATGAAAACCGAACCAGGATCGCAATCTCTACTCGATATGCATTAATCGATATTAATCGGCTTGAAAAAAGCGCTATGTGTTTCGTTAAAGCTCTGAGACGTGCGCATCTTCAGAGTTGTTTTTTTTTTTTTTGTAATAAATTTTTAACATAAGGAAAAAGCAATGCATAAAATAATATAGGTGTGTAGGAATATTCTCAGTTCTAATTGAGTTTATCACCTGACTCAAATCAAGTAAATTCGATTTCAAATGATGCTGTAAATGTTAATAAGAGTTAATCTATGTGTATGTTTATCCGAATATAGTAAGTATAAAATGCAGCTGTTTAGGTTAAATTGTATATAGCAAGCATTATCCCAAAAGTTAAAGGCGTTTTTCTTGTTTTGTTTCTGTAAAGTGGGCGAGGTGCTGGATTAAGCATTGGGTTTTTTATTAAAGACTGGTATAGATATTTAATCTGAATCTTTACCGAAAAACATGTGGATAGAAACTGCGCCACAATTTGTGGCATTACGTTGTCAATTGTGTCGATATCCTTTGAAAACCGACTGAGTATACGGCCTAATGGCGTTGTATCGAATAATTCCATGGGCCATTTTAATACCATGCGTATCAGTTTGGTAAACACATCCAGGGAACAGTGCAGACAACCGAGTGCCAAGGTTAGCCCCGATATATAACGTGCCACAACTGCATCGAGTGTAAAATTAATTCAGCTACTTACAAATACAATAATTTCCCATACTTTTGTGTCTTATACTGAAGTATATTTATATGCTGTGCATGCAAGCACTATATCTATAGGGTATTACGAAAACTAAGCCAACTAGGGAATTCAAGTTAGTTTACATATTTACAATACATCATAAAAAACGAAATTAGTTGCAATTGTCCCAAAATGTTCAGTTGGTTTCATTCCGAAAAGTATAAGTAATACAGATTGGTATACCATAATATAATGCTATGGTTAGCAAGTGGATAACTTTATCAATGAATTGTTAAGAATTTAATGAATCTATTCCGATTTAAAAATGTAATACTGATACGTATTCTATAGTAAATATTTTGAAGAAATTTTAAAGACTTAAATTGAGCTCTTACGAATAAAAAATTTAATACTAATGGTTCTACTACTAATATAATCACCATAGATATGTTCCCATTTTTAAGAATATTTCGGATAAAGGCTTTTCTATGTGTTCTTTCATTAATCGATTGCAATTTCTTTTCCCATCATGTCAATTTTCTCTAAAAAGTGGCAACGCCACGTTGAAAAAGTTGGCAAGGCGTTCTCAAAAGGTTGCCAGACTGACACTAAGATTTAGTACGATTTCGATAAGTGAACTAAATAAAAAAAAGGGTCCTCAAAAGCTACTTTTTAGGCTCTTTTAACCATTTCCATGTGCAAAAGCTGTGTGTTTAGAGATTGATTAAAAATTTAGAAAAATTTACCGAAAATGTTGTACTTAGTAGCATGCGCCAGAGCATGGGCAATGTATTATCTAGAACATCAACGTCTTTCGAGAACCGATTCACCACTCGGCCCAGGGGCGTGGTATCAAACATTTCCATGGGCCAGTGAATAACATGATCAACCAGCTGCTCGTGTAGCTTCTTGGAACAGATAATGCAACCAAGAGCCAGTGTTAAGGTTGCGAATAAGTATGTTAAAACTATAAAAAGAATTATTGTTGTTCATAGAATTGGTGAAAAGTTTGATTAGTTTCAAGAAACCAAAAACTAAAAGCTTGCTAAATCACAAAGATGCTCTACAGAAGATTTGCTGCACCTGCAACCTCACACAGCTGGAACTGTTTCATCATTCCTATTAATTATAGTTTTCCCCGTATTAACTTAAGAAGAATTACAAAATTTAAAGAAACTGGGTTGAAAAATTATGAAACATAAATTAGAGAATTCAACTAAGAAAACATTACGAAAATCGATATTTAAAAAGGAGTATAAATTAAATTAATTTTTTATAATAAAAATTTATAATTTTCTTTTTTTGTCCATGTACACACCAGAATATGAGCCGTGGACCTTTTGAGTATGAGTCTAACACGTATTCTTTCTGCCATTGGACAAAAATTTGCCAATAACATTTTTCTTAATTGTGGTTTTCTAATTTTTGCCTCCCAATTACATGCTTCCTAATTTTGCTATCCCTAATTCTTACTCAATATTTTTGTACTTTAAGTATTATTTGTAGATTTCCTTATAAGAAATCTAGATAAGGGAAATAGAGCAATTGAATTACCGCAAAAAGTTGCATGACTGCAACACGTAAGTTCAGCGGTAGTGTATTATCTACGGTATCGACATCCTTGGAGAAACGGTTCACAATGCGGCCAAGTGGCGTTATATCAAATAGTTCCATTGGCCAGCGCAAGGTGTAATGCACAAGGGTGTCATGCAGAAATTTGGCGCTATAAATGCAGCCAAGGGAAAGGGCAAGGGTCGATAAATAACTGGTTGCAACTGCAGCACAAAATAAAGTTGGTCAAAAAAAAAAGAAGATTTTTCAATTAGTAACCGATTAACCAAAGCAAGAATCCCTAATTCCATTTTACAATTTCCATTCCCATGCATCCCAGGCAGAGCTGAAAATACTGATTTTGATTTTAATCAGCATCTCTTAACTAACCATTTTAGTAGTAATAATTAATTATTTTTAAAAATCTCAAGTAAAATTTAAAATTTTAAGTAACAATTTAATTGGAGTTTGTTTTTTCAAGCGTTTTCAAAATCTAATGGTAAATTTTAACTTATATTGCAATTGATCCAAAATCCAATTGAGAGATAAAATCAAGGCAAAATTTCAAAGTAATTTACTATTGACCGGAATACTAAATTAAATTTTTTTAATAATTATTCTATGCTGGAAAATGCAACTATGTAAAATAATTGAATCAAAACAAATTTTAATAAGTATTTGCAGCTCTGATTTCAGGCAATCGTATTTAGTAATTAAGCAACAATGCCAATGATAATACCCAGATTAATGATATGATGTGTTTGTGATTTTGTGATCGTTAAATAGATCAACTGAAGTTCATACCATGAATGCCTGACTTAAAACAACTCGCAAATTGAATGGCAGTACGTTATCGATCGTATCGATATCTTTGGCAAATCGATTAACAATACGTCCCAGCGGTGTCGTATCAAACAGCTCCATCGGCCATCGCATATTCGAATGCAAGAGGGTTGTATGTAAAGTTCGTGAGCACTGAAGACCGCCCAATGAAATGAAGAGTGATGAGAAGAAACTCAACACAACTGTCATCGATATACATTGTTTTTTTTTTTTCGTTTTATGGGAGGGAGGAAGGGAACAATAAACATAAGCCAATTAATAATTTTCATAATTTTGTGCACAAACAAAAGGCATCAATAACAACAATTATTTTTAACAGCATTATAACATATATTAGACATGCTCTGAATTGAGTTCGATTGTTAAGTATCGATTTAAGGCTTTATAATCGTAGCGTTAAATACAAAAGGATTATTTCACATTTTACATTTATAACCGTTTCACATGTTTCTTGAGAGTTTCCCAAAAAAAAAAAATAACGGATTATCGAAATGTTTTTATTTACAATTTATAGTTATTGATCGAATCGATAACATTATAACCGTTTCATTCCACATGTGTCTTGACAATTACCCAAATAATCGAGTTATAGACACGTTGAATACATCGAATCGTTAAGTTAAAAAATTTTAATGTATCTTTAAGTAATTCCCATTCAGATCATGCAATCATTATGTTATTTTGTGTGCAGCATTGACGAATTTGTGCATTTACAATTAGTTTTAAAATATTCTGATTTTTGATTTATGCTTATGTGAGCTTGTACCCTATAGGTTAGGATTGTTTGGGTGGTTAGAATTTGTTAGATCATTTGTCAGAGCGAAAAAACACTGTTTTAGGTTTTAGGTGAGCAACATGTTCTGTCAGAGCCAGTCTTATAAGTATTCTTTGAGTGAATTAGCGGGCAAACATAAAAAGCAAAACATAAAGTATAAGTAAACAATTATTTAATAAATTAATAAACCAACCAACAAGAAAAACGTAAGATTAATTTTAAATAACAACACAATGTGAAAAAAATAAAAAATATTCGCTGTTTTCAGCGATTTTATCGTTATTTCCTGCACAAAGGTTAAAGCGAAATTAAACATAAAACAAGAAGCAGAGACAACGGAAATGAAACGATAACGATAACAATAAGACTACATAAATGAGACAATCGAACATTAAAAGTAAAATAAACTGTATCACAATGAACTTACCTTGACCGAAACCAAAGGCACCATAAACACCCAAGTACATATTTCGAAGTCCAGTATCATGTTCCACTTCTTTGTCATTGGACCATTGGGTGAGCCACAAATTGGAACCGATTTGGAATGCCTGGAACACAAAGTTGAGCACCAACGTCGCCACCGAGAGGAAAATGCCAACACTCTTAATGTAATGCTTGTAGACGGCAAATTCAACGCCTCCAGTCTGCGATTTCTCAATCTCAATCAGTTTGCCCTCGAGCTCCTGCTTCTTCTTCAACGAAGCAGCCGAAGCCGCCGAATCGTGGGAATCCTGACGCTTCGTGCGACGCTTTCGCAGACTGCCATGTCCTTGTCCCATCAAGCTGTCTGCAGATGTGACAGAGCTGTGGAAAATATGTAATATACAATTATTTTTATGTATTTAACTGGAAAGATTGCAAATGATAAAAGCAGGGAAATTTACCGGAGCTGGAAACGCAGAATCCATTTAGAGGTCAAAAAATGATGGAATTGACTTTTTTCAAGAAAATCGGTTGAGATTTGACAAAGCTATGCGAGTTTGAAATTTTAGATCGTGTCAAGGAGCTAAGTATAAAATGACGGTAAATCCAAGGCAAAAATATAATATTTTGCAATTTTGATGCAGAATCAAAATAGACTTTAAAACAACATAAAATTGACATTCCGGAAGGAAATCGGTCAAGATTTGACAAAGTTATGAAGGTTTGAAGTTCTGAAAGAGTGTCTAAAGGAAAGTATGGAGAAAATGGACAGTGACCATACCCATCGAAAAAATTGATAGTGAAGGCAAAAATATAATATTTTCCAATTTTGATGCAGAATCAAAATAGAGTCAAAACAACATAAAATTGACATTCCGGAAGGAAATCGGTCAAGATTTGGCAAAGTTATAACAGTTTGAAGTTTTCGAAGTAGTGTTTTCTTTCTCGAAAATTCAAAGCTTTAAAACTCTTTCAGCGACAACATGTCATCGATTATAAGATACCCTTATTTTTTGGTTTTTAAGCGTTGTACACTTACATGGAGTCGGATAAGCTCTCGGTACGTGCCAGTTTGATGGCCTTCTCGAAGGGTGCCAGTAATTCGGGTTCCGCCGTGGACAATTGACGTTTGATCTGATTAATATCCTCCTCCTCGCCCTCGCCCTCCTGCAGGTGCTGGATGAGGAAGTCGGCAAAGGCGCCCTTATTCTTCAGCAATTGACTGTATGTGCCATTCTCGCTGACTTGTCCCATTTTCAGTACATAGATATTATCCACCTGGGGCAGGAACGTAATGCCGTGTGTGACGAGGATGCGAGTTTTGCGTGCCAGCAATCCCTTCGGTCCGATCACCTCCTCGAAGATGTGTTTGCCTACATGTGCGTCGACGGCACTCAAAGGATCATCCAGCAGATACAGATCCGCATCATTGTAGACGGCGCGTGCCAATGAAATGCGCTGCTTTTGTCCACCCGACAAATTGATGCCTTTCTCACCGATCTCCGTCAAATCGCCAGCGGATAGTATCTCAATATCAGTACGCAAAGCACAAGCATCGATCACACGATTATATCGCTTACGATCATAAGCTTTGCCAAACAATATATTATCCCTGACGGTGGCATTCTGTATCCATGCCTGTTGTGGCACATATGCCAATCTGCCCACTGTATTCACACTGCCGGAGATCTTCTCCATTTCGCCGAGGAAGGCCTGAATCACAGAGGACTTACCAGAGCCAACGGTGCCCACAATGGCAACCAGGTTATTCTTTGGCACCTCAATATTTATGTTCTTGAGCGTCAATTCATCCTCATCACCCCATGAAAAGTTGCCATTCTCCATGGTCATGGGATTTGCTGAAAAAAAAAAAAATATTACTATATATATGTTAAGTTTTCTTTTTTTACAGGGTATCACTTACGTTTGGAGGAATCATGTTGCACATTATTAGGGTCCAGCTCTTCACTGTTCAAGAATTTGTTGATACGTTTGACGGACACTTGTGTCTATTTGAAGAATAAATCGATTAGAAATATCCATAATACAAGAAATTTATCAACACACACGGAACTAGTTAGTATTTAGTTGTAGGAATGGGTTTGGTATAGGGATAGTATAGAAAAAGCTAAGAGATCTAAAGAAATCTTTCAGAGAGAAAGGCAAACAAAATTAAGGTCGGCCTGCCGAATTTTAGGTACCCTTGCAGAACTAGAAGTATTAAATGAAAATTTTCCGAAATAGATTTTTTTTTACACGATAAAATTGCCTCAGCTATGTTGTGTGAAAATTGCAGCCTCCTAGGTCTTATGGTTTGGGCTCCACGATGATCAGTCATTAAATCAGTCAAAAATAAATATTATGAACTTGAAAGTCTAAATACCCTCCAGTTTAAGTTGCTCAGCGCAATTATAAACTTTGTACATATTTTTAAAAAAGTTCTTTTCTACTTTTATAAAAATAAAAGAAGTTTAACTGAAATACCTTTAGGATTAGGGATATTTTAATTGATAAAAGACAAGTAGTTTTATTTAGAAGGAGTTTCTTTAATACCCCTGCAAGGGTATGAATTTTAATCAAAATTGAATATGGTATATGATAGAGAATCGAATAGAAAAGTTTCCCAATGACTTTTGCAGCTAAATGCAATGGAATGTCCAACTAAATTGTTTAAACTGTTGTTGAGAGGGACATTTAAATGAAAAACATGAGATAGTCAGTTGGGATTAGGATCTGGTGAAGGTTGGGTAGGTTATAAAGTTGATTTGGTTGCTGTTGCTATATTCAAATAATAAATAAATAAAAATATAGTTGTACATAAATTACAATCACAATACGGCACAATTTGTATTGTCTTCAATTTCAGCTTGATTCAGAAAATATATGTATATGTACATAGCGCTGATATCATGCTGAAATTGAAGATTTGAAATTGCAACATGGTTAACTTACTTGCACCAGGTTGGTGATCAGCATGGGCAACATTGTTAGCGGAAAACGAAGAATGTTGAATAATGATAATGAGACAAAAGTTTTTTTCGCATCAAGCACATTTTTTTCATCGATAAGAACATATGTGGCAAATGTGACTAATGATACCTAGAAAAATATACATATAATTCGAAATGGGTTAATTTATGTTTTGTTTGAACTGAAAATATCTCCAATGCCAAAATAGATGGATTGCCCATAGCCGAAGTAAATATCATGTGTGTGTGTTGATTTCTCTTTCTTTTTGCATTCTTCTGTCTGCTGTCTTCTGTGTTCGGTCTTTACCTCGGCTATGTCAACCGTCAGCATAGGAATTATTGTGAGAGGCATTTTCATGATTTCGAACAGGTTGAGACTGACAAGGACCTTCTTGACGCTCAGCTGATTCGCCTCGCTGGACAGCAGGTAAGTGGCAAATGTCACCAGTGATACCTTATTTTTTTGTATTTTTTTTTTATTTTCATAATAGATAATAGACACACAATCCACGATTAAACCAAGTCCAAAACAAACGGCAAGTGCTGCAAAGAGAATTCAAAGTTTCGCCCGTTTGGCTGGCAATTCTTACCAAAAATGGGGCACAGGACCAAAGGAACGATGTGCTGGCATTCAAATAGGCTGTCGATCTTAATGTGGCTATTTCCTTATCACGAATATCCAATACTTGCTTCTCAAAGCTCGGCTCCCAGGCATAAAGCTTGAGCACCTGTAATAAAAATTAATTTTTAATGATTCTTAAGTTTTTTAAATATATATAATTATTTCATATATCTTAAAATTTATAAAAATTACTAAACCAAAAATTGCAAAAAAAATAAAAAAGAGTTTCTTATTTGGCAATTGAAAATAATGATTTTTTTTTTAATTGCAGACAAGCATATTTTTTTCCTTTTAAAGAAAAGATACGGAATTATTCTTATTGGAAACTTTTATTATAAAAATAAAAAAGCACTGCTCTCCGATTAATGAAAAAATATTATAAATTACTTTAAAAAAAATAGAATTAAAGAAAATTCATAATTTTACCATTTTTAAATAATAATTTAAAATAAAAAACACAAGTATTTTATTTTGTAAAATTTATAAATTGAAATTATTCGTGGATATATATTTTTTAATTAAAAAAGTAAAATCAATCAATAATTTATATTGTAAAAATTATAAATGGAAATAATTCGCTCATTTCGATATTCACGACAAAATAAAAAATTCTGGTGCAATTGAAAAATGTTTAAATATGTTGTAGTTAAAATATGTTCCGATATTTTTATTTTCAGCCTCAGATTTTAATAAAATCTTCAATAAATTGAATTTTTAAAAGATAAACAGATGTTAATGTAGTAAAAATTTTAAATGCAAGTAGTTCGCGGATCTTGATTAAATTAGAAATTCTAGAATAATTTATTAAGTTTAATTATGATTTCAAAATATTTCTTTTTAGTCTCAGATTTAAATAAATTAATCAAAAAATTGTATTTTGAATTTGTTTTACAATTTTTAGATAAAAATACAAAAAAATTAAGTAATTTATAATGTAAAAATCATAAATATTTGATAAGACAGACTAAATTAGAAAATTCTAGAGAGCTTTAATTGGCTATATGACCTCAAAATTTTAATTTTTATTCTCAGATTGAAATAAATTGAATTTCAAATTTGCACTCACCTTAATGCCACTGAGGACTTCATTCATTAGTTTGACACGCTGATCCTTGTACTTCATTTGACTGATCTGATAGGTCTTGATGCGACTGGCGATGAAGCCGTTCAACGGTATCATGATGATCATCACAGCGAGACCGGCCAAAACGGACGGACCCAATTCTCGCCACAGGAAATACAAGGCCAATGCAATTTGCAATGGTGCCGACCACAACATGTTCAAATAGGTGGTTAGATCCATAAATCTTTGTGCATCCACAGCCATCAGATTGACAATTTCACCCACTGTGGATTCCTTGCGAGCTGCATTAGAAATGCGCAACGCTTTGCGATAAATGCAATTAATTAATGCGGTTCTAATGCGCAGACCAACAATAAACATGCGATGGAAATACTGGGCCAATATAAAGGTCTGTGCACTGGCCAGCACAAAGAGTGCCACCGAATAAATGATACCCCTCCATTCCGGCTGCGGTTTCTTCTCATAATCCTCCACAAAGCCAATGATTAAACTTAAAACCTGAGGCTGGGCAAATGTTAAGATATCCGTGATGAGTTTAAAGAATGAACCGAAGAGAAAAATGCCGCCAAAGGATTTATAGATGGCCGGCATAATACTGGCCATTCCCTTTTTCCTGCCATTTCCCTGGGGATTCTCGAAGGACACTTTGCCATTGGCAAATTGAGCCTTTGGCTCTGTCGTCTGTTGTCCGGCGCTGGATTTGTAGTTTTTGCGCACATTTTGATTCCAATAATAGGCGAATGTGGGCATGACTTCCTTGCAGCTATCCTGCGGCCTCAGATCCCACAGATCATCTTCCTCGAGTGGATTGCGATAACCCTTTAAGGCCATGCTATCGAACCAACGATACGTAATGCGGGACAGAAAGCTGGCGGACAATTCGGGAATCTCGTTGGGTCCACGCTTATACTTGGTCTGTCGTGGCATTGCGTCGGAGAAGCAGTTCAGGAACAGCATCATGCACGTAAAGGCAAAGAAAATGAAGAAGCTGACAAACTCATACTCTGCCCAGGAGAAATCCTGTGGTTTATCAGGATCAGCTACAATGGAATTGCGCTCGTGATTTAAACGAGCCTCGGTGCGACAACGTGGAATCGACAGAACCGTCAACAGGAACCAGAACATAAACTGACAGCCGGATGTCTGGACGCCAAATTTGCGATTAAGCGGTATAAATATCAGTAGCATCAGCTGCAAATGGAGATTACAATTTATTTAGTTACATATTTACCATATTTAGTAAAGTAGTTGTTTTGACAAAGTCAAAGAACTAAACTGCTATCGAAACGCAACTCTCACTAAATTAAATTAAAATTACTAACCGATTGAAATTGGTAACCGTAACTTAAACCCTTACCAAAATATACACTATTTTATTATACCGCAGCTAAAAAACTGAAAAGTACTCAAACCGAGATAACCGATTGGTAACCGATTCAAGTATAAATTTAATAACATTGTTAAGGTGTAATCATCGTTTTTCAAACCAATTTTGATTTAAATTTATTTATACCAAATGTATTGTGTTTTAATATTAACATATTCATAATATTTCAACCTTTTATTTTTTGTTTAGTGAACAGAAATCATTGCAGTGTTTCGACACCGACACCTACCAAAATCAGTGGTTAAAAATGTAGAAAATCGCTATTTATATTAAAATAAGGAAATTTTGAGTATTTTTTCATTGTTATAATTAAGTAATGTATCCTTTTGCATTCTAATTTTTGTATATGAATATTTTTAACAATCCTAGATTGTTTTTTTATAATAATTTTATTATTCCTTATTTTGGTTTTCATATTTGTATTCCAACATGCTTCCTGCATACACTCATATGTTTTTCTAATTTCTGTTATTTATAATTTATTGAAATTCCTATGGGGTGTCGTCAAAACTATTTCTGGACCCATTGTATGGTGTAGTCACAAATGTGAGAATCTTTACTACCCCAATAATAATAATTCTAATAACTTTCTAATTTCAATTATGGTGTGGTTACTTACAAATGTGGCAATCTTTATGATCGGTCCCCAGACATAGAGATCACTTAGGGGAAGTCCAGAGACGCCGCCTCTCTTTACAAATGCCATGATCAGATCCAACACGGTTATAACCAAAAGTCCGAGATTGAATAGCAATTTGCAAATGCTGATTTTATTCCAGGGTATATTCTTATCCAAGCTAGCCTTCAAGTACCAAAAGTCAAACAACACAAATACCCAATAGAAGGCACAGGGTGTCCAAACTAGTACGGTTTGTTCGAAACAGGGGGAAAAATCTGGATTCGTTGTAAACCAAGTCTCATTGGCATTCTGTAAAATATGTTTAGGTTATGCATCAACTTTTGTTACATACATATATATAAGATATATAATTACCCAAAATGTGGAACCGCAAAATCTGTCCATGGCTGTAAGAACAGCTTCATTTTCTTTCATGTTCAAGCTTTGACTTTCGATTTATATTGTGTTAGCTCCTCTTTCGTTTGAAATTCTGCAATTAAATCGAACACTGTAGGAAACATACAAAAATTATTATACTATACAAAAACAGCTGTTCGGCTTCCCAGCTGAAGAAGAAGAGGAAGCAGCAATAATAAAAGCGTTAACCTTTTGCAACACTGCAAGTAGCATAGTTATCGCACTTGCATTTATCGGCAATTCAAAAACAGCTGTTTTGTATATCGATAATTGTGAGCTTTTACAACACCACACAATTGCACGATTGTTATCTAGCCAGTTTATTGCTAGACATAGCACATTTTTAAAGCTATAAATCTCGCTATTTTTTCTCAGCAAATTACAGTTTGCTCATATCAATATATAAAACAAAATTAGCTTAAATACTTTAACTGATATTTATTTATGGCAATGGACATTGTCAAAATATCTTTTTTTTAACATTTTAATTTTTATTTACTTATCTGAATCTAAATCTGTTTTAAACGTTACCAATTTGTAATAGCAGCTTTTAATTTTATATTTTATTTAGCCATTTCTAGCAATATTTTTATTTTTGGATATCTAGCTATTTTTGGCTATAATATTCTTGCAACTCAATTGTTATCGCACTTTGATTTATCGTTCACAACATAGCTTTTCGTTTTACTTTTGCCGTGAGTACACAGATATTTTTTTCTTGTCAGCAAAAACGCAAATATTGTCATTAATAGTAAATTAAATACGCAATTCGTTGAAAAAAAAACTACAGCAAAACGACGCTAAAATGTCGCGTCGCACTAATTTCATCGACGGCAGTGATAATTTTCGCGAGCAAAATCTGCGCTTTGTGCGGGTAAGCAAAAACAAACAACACTAGCAAATTAATTGGGCAAAAGTTAATATGAAGCTTTTCAATTTGACTAGAACGAGCTGGAGGATAATTTTAATCAGTTCTTTAGCGGCGGTGGTGGCGGTGCAGCGTCACCTGGCGGCAGTGCTGCAGCGGCAAGTGGAAGTAGAGCGCCACCTCGCGACTCGATTGTTGTGCAACCCACGCCGGGTAAGTTGTTGTTTATTTGTTGTTTGTGGTTGTTGATATGCAGTGTCATGACAATAAAATTCAAGAAGGTTTCCCGCTTTTATTCAAACACTTGTTTACTTGTTATAAAAACTCAGTCTTGTGTTTTACACTTGGCAACAGAGCTTATACAGAGTGTCGAGTAATTGTTTTGACAAACAAATAGTTAAATATTATGCAAAAAAAAAACTTTCTCGATTTTTAATAAATATAATAATACCTTATCTTTCATATTTTTATTTTGCAAAGTTTTTAAAAAATAATTATAATGAGTTTTTCAAAATAGTGTTTGAATCTTATAAGTTTTCAAACCAGTTACTATACAAACATTATATTTTTTCTTAGGATTTCTATTTTATTGTTTCCGTCTATGGTTTTAGGAACAATTAAAAACAAACAAATTATTGAACTTAATTATTTTTAAAAGTAATAAAACAAATATGTGAAATTTTTGAATTGTCAAAACAATTACTTGCAAAACTGTATATACATATGTATATCAAATTTATCAGAGAGATTTCTTTTATATGTTAATGCTTAATATTTGGTAAATTTATATATAATTATAATTAGCATAGAATTTTTGTGGAACCCGTTTGTGGACACCAAAAATACTTGAACTTCGAATGCCATTTTTATTATTGATATTCGATTGAAGCAAAACTTGTTTAGCTAAAAACAAGAAACTAACTAAACTATTTTAATTGTGAACACAACGCACTTGAAATACTCTAACTCATTCATATCAGCAAATATTGTTAGAGCAACTGATAAAAGAATCAGACACTTGAACTGGTAGAATGATAGAAAGTAATAGTGACACAGGAATTATTATATTGAATTAATCAGATACGATTTAATCAGTTTTTCAATTGTGCATTGCACTCAACTTGCACAAAGCATATGACAAAGTAATTATACTCCATGCAAGGTCATTCTAAACAAAACGAGTATTTTTTTACTCTTATTGATTGTACGGACAACTCAAATACATATGTATATACACCTATATGTAATTAATGGCAAACCTGTTCCGGCGACTATCTGAATGTTATGTAATAATTAGAAAATCTAATTTTGTGCGCGCGCAATGCCAAAAAAAAAACCACAAAACAAATTACAAATAAAAATGCGCCAAAAGCTCATCAAATGTTTTCACAGTGTAATGAAAAACTAGGTGGAATTCGACAAGTCATCGTGATGCTGAGTTATTCATCTTTTAGAGGTCTTCCCAGTTTTTAAGGGCCTCTACGCAAAATTGTCCGATAAAAAAGTTCAGTAGCCTTCTAGAATGGTTTACATTTACAGCGATATGAGCTCTATATATATATATGTATATAAATATATATATGATCGTCAAACTCATAAACTGTTTATACAATCACAACACATTGTATTATTATAAACAGTTGGTCAAAAAACTCTTTTGACCAGGGACTAAAACTAATTGTTTTTGATTGAAATTTTCACTAAAATGTTAACTTTATAAACAAATTAAATTTGTGCATTAAATATATCAAACTGTTTTTAAATAAAGTCAATATATATAGTTATATTTGGGAATAAAAAAGAGTTGTTCAAAAAGTTTAAAAATTAAGTAAATATAAACAAAATATATATTCTTCTTTTTTTGTCAAAACATTTACTTGACATACTGTTTGTATATATGCCAGAATTATATATGGCACTGCTTGTCCGCATTATCTTTATCTCCGACACTTGCCGTTATTATCTATCTATCTGTCACTTTAGAATCATTTCTGGCACTTGTGAAATTTTTTATTATTATTAATAATATTGCAATTATTCATTACTTTAAAATACCACAAAACGAAATAGCACATTTTTTGTTTATCCCGGCTTATTTGTTTTTCTTGCAGGATTTTTAATTTGATTATCTTTCAAGTTTTTTGAAAAGACGTGCAGAGTGCAGAGAATTACGTTCTTATCTAAAATAGAATCGCACACACACACACAAACACACAGTGGCTCACAGTTTAAATGACCCACTATTTGAAAATCAGCATTTAAATTAAATTTTTAATTTGATTTTTTTACGATTTAGGATTTAATTTTTATTTTTGATTTTCATGATTTTATTTGACACTAAATAAAATAAATAATTTAAACTTGTAGTAAGTGTAGTGTGTCAAATGAGCTGTGAGGCACTGTATGACTCTAACTGTATTATTTCTATTACTGTTGTTTTAGTTTCGTATTGCACTTTAATATTTTTTTATATGATTCTTGCTTATCGCAGTTGTTTATAATATCAGTGTGTGTGTGCGTGTGTGTGTGTGTGAAAGAGAGTGAGTGTGTGTGTTGGCAACATAATAACTTTCATGGCCTTCTTTAGAAGCTATCAGTTGGGCTTAAATACTATAAATGACGTCATTGGTTCGAAAAATACTCCTTTTTTTTGGGAGTAAAAAAATGTTATGCATTTAATTCAGATAATGATAATTTGTGTCGTTATCAATTAAATAGCCGCACTGAGCATGACGAAACAAAAAATAATAATGAACGTAATCAGCTGGTGCTACAATTTATTAGATATATTTAAAGTGAATTCTTTTAAATGATTCATGGAAAAACGTTAATCAACCATTTCTATGTTGAGCTCTTTTAGAACAATTCTACAAATATAAATATGTGTGTATTGGTGTATTTCACAATGTGTGTCAAATAACTTTCGTCCGCACTTGCTAGAGCAAAACAACAATAACAACAGCAACTACAAAATGCCACTTATAATTACCTTTGCGATTGAAACCACGTATAACGTATATAAAATGTGCTTGTTGTTTGCTTTAAAGTTTTAATTGTGACTGCGCGCGTTTCGTGTGCTTTCGACCGGCTAACAGAACCAACTGAATGCGAGCAGCGCGAAACAGCAACACTTATTTGTTTGAAAAAGTTTGGCAAATGAGCGAAAAGACGCGCTCTCTCACTATCTTGCTCACCAAACACACACACACACACTCACACAAGTTAATCACACTTGTTGCTGCTTATAAGCGAGAGCGCGCTCTCTCTCACTCTCTTTGGCAGTCGCGCTCTCGTGCTTTGATCAATGAAAAATTGTGCAGCACTAAGTTCGACTTGGGCCGTTAATGCATAATTACAAGCTGGTCACACTGCAAAGGCGTTTGCAGAGTTTGAGAGCGAGCTTGCTCTCTCTCTCTTCAGCTTGTGTGTTGTGTTTCAAACTAAACAAATGTAGCAAACTCTTCGATTCCACAATGAGCGCGCTCAGTTGTCAAGTCATTGTCCATCGGCGTTAAGCGTGCGCCAAAAGATATCAGCTACTGTTGTCATATTTGGTACGCGAAAGAGAGACAGAAAGAGAGAGAGATAACTTAATAAAAACAACTGTTGATGTTGTGAAATTAATAAGCGAATGAATGTATGTGTGAGTGTATATCTATCATACGTGCATGTATACAGCCCTTTCAAATTATCGCAATTGACAACTATGAAGTTAACAATTAATTTGAGTGTTACTTTTTAGTCGGAAACTTAAATGAAGAATGTGTCAAAAATTACATTTTGCGATATTTGCACATCACACTCATTTTAATTTTGAGAATTGTTGTTTACAAAGACCTTTTATCTAATATAAACATATTCTCAACTTAAAACAAACAAAAACAAAAAATAATACTAACAAAACACCAACAAACACACACACTTTCGGGTTATTTAAAACGCTCTTTACTCTTATTTTATTTGTCAAAGAGTCAAGTTCAGATTTAGTGTTGACATTTTTCAAAATATTAACAATATTTCGATATAAATTATCTTTTTTTTTTTTGTTATTTCTGTCAAAAATATCAATATCTTGGCGAAACTTCAAATTCAACCAAAATTTTTGTAAAGTTTCGGTTTTGTTGCTCGAATCTTGAACCATAGAGATGGACCTATGTTTGGTTTGCGAACCAGCTTATATACCTCCTGAACTCAAGATTTGTGTTCAATTATAATTGAAAGAAAAATTTTAATAGTTTGAAAGTTTTTGTTGACTTTTCAAAACAAGATTTTTATTAAGAGAAATTTGAGTCTTAAATACGAAAAAAATGTATTGGCGGTTTACCAAACAGGTAGCACTCTATAATATAGCACAATTATATAAATATTATTGTCGTCTGGAATAAATAAATATCGCCAAAAATCGATATTATATTAAGAATCCTAGTGTGTGCTTGTGTGTTTATTTTAGTGATGTATAAAAATCGATATTAATTTTTGTTTATATGACGTCGATATACTGGGCACATTCAGCAGGTAATTTTGATCACCAATTATGATACTTGATTACTACTTTTCACATTCAGTTTAACAATCAAAATTGCCAAATTTCGGTATCGGTATCACAAAAAATGTATCGTACGAATAGTGTGATACCTGATACCGATTGTTTATTACGATTAAAGGAGATTTTTCACAAACATAGTAGGCTGATTTAGTAAAATGGTATCATGTATCATGTAACAGGTACTGATTACTGATCCATCACATGCAAAAGAGCGGTTACTGATTGAAAAACCTGCTGAAAGCCCCCATAGATTCTACAAAAGTCGATGTATCGATTTGTTATACATCACTAGTTAATTTTAATTCAAGTGTCTCAATTCTCTTTACATGTATATGTCGCACATACGTACGTATGAAAACAAACAAACAGACAGCGAAGAAAGCAGAAGAATTGCCGAGATCCAAGATCGTCGTCAGTATATTAGTGAGCAACTCGGCTTGAGTCGCAAACAGGCTCAATTAATGGCGGTCGCGTCGATGGAAGTGCCCGACTTCAATATGCGTGAGATTCAGCGCAAAAGATTCCGATTGAGCGTAGAATTCGGTGACAGTCGTCAGGCCGAAGTGAACGCACTGATAGCTCGCGAAATTAAATCGATAATCGAGGCGCACGAACAGCGGAAGAAGAAGAATCAAGATCGACCCCGTACTCCTCCGCCTCCCTGTAATATTAATTGGAATGCCAGTCGTGAGTCTTCGCCAATTGCGAGAGACAGATACAGAGAGCGAGAAAAAAGCCCGGAGAATTACGGGCTGGTTCGCAGAACCGATGACAACCGAAGACGGACCGATAACGTGCGTCAAATTGTACGAAACGATAGTTATCGGCAAGCTGACCGAAACCATCACGGTCGTAAAGTTGAACGAAGCAATGACGTTCGTCAAGTGCTTCGAAACGATCATTTTCGTGGAGTTGAACGACGCGATAACGATCGTGGGCAACGTCAGAGTATTGATCGTAACGATAACTCTCGTCAAGTTGATCGAAACGAAAACTTTCGTCAAGTTGATCGAAACGATAGCTTTCGTCAAGTCGATCGAATCGTTAACTTGCGTCCGATTAGAGGAAACGATAGACAACGTCAGAGTATTGCTCGAAACGATAACTTTCGCGACGTTGATCGAAACGATAGCCTTCGTCAAGTTGATCGAAGCTATGAACAACGTCAAAGTATTGCTCGAAACGATAACTTTCGCGAAATTGATCGAAACGATAACGATCGTGTACAACGTCAGAGTATTTGTCGAAATGATAACTTTCGCGGACTTGAACGAAACGATAACCTTCGTCAAGTTGAACGAAACGATAACTTTCGTGAGGTTGTTGAAAGAAACGATAATTTTCGTGTTCAGAATAATGAACGACAAAATAATTTTGTTCAAGTTAAAAGAAACTTTGAACAAAATGATAATTTTCGTAGAAATGAACGCAATTTACGCGATCATCTACGTCAAAATATTGAACGAAACGATAACTTGCGCCTACAGAACTTTGAACGAAGCGACACTTTTCAAGGCGAACAGAATAATGAAAAAATTGGTGACTTTCGTCGAGTAGAGCGAGACGATCAGTTTTTTAGGGGACAGAATAATGATCGAATTGATAACTTTCGTCGGGACGATCGTCAATTTGAAAGAGATGAAAGATATCGTGATCAGCAAACGCAGAATGATTTCGATAACAACAATTCCAGATTTGTGGATAATCGTCGTAATCCAAATCTTGAAGATATTGACTTTAATCAACGTAATGTTGATTTTGAACAGTTTGGAAACGATGATCGTTTGAACAATTTAAATCGGGAGCCAAATTTTGGTTTAGTTCGCCAAGAAAATTGCTCTATCGATAATTTACGTGGAAACTTCGATAGGAATTTCGAAAATTCAAACCGTAACGACTACGATAATCGAGATTATCGATCAGTTCAAATGCATTTGCAAGATAATAATAGTTATCGTGAAATTAATCGTGATGATTTTCGTCAAGTTCATGATATAACCGATTTACCTAACGAACGTAATTCAATTCGTCATAATCGTTTCGAAAATAATTTTGGAGATGAGCAGCCAAACGATCGTTTCTATAATAATGCTAGAGATGACAATACATTTCGACGTCCTGATTTTCCGGAAAGTTTTCTTCCGGCAACCAATTTTAATGATCAACGAACAAATGAATTTGGATTGTCGATTTCTATTAATGCTGATTATAATGCTGTCTTAGATAATGACGGTTTCTTGGCAAACGATCGTCGTAGCTTGGATAATGATTTTCGTGACAGATCAGTCGAAAACCTTAATAATTTTGCTGATCTTCAATCTGGGCAATTGATAATGAAAAATGATGGCAATCAAATGAATTGGTATGACGATCGTAGAAATTATGAATTAGATGATAACAGATGCATAAATCCAACCATTCAAAATGAATTGCCAAGAAATCAAATGAACAATAGAAATAAACCAAATACCCTGGATATAAATGAAAGAATAAATAATGGAAATAGATTACCTCCAGTTTCAGTTAACAAAAAGAATTCACAACCACCTGCAAATCGTACTGCCAATGCGGTGTCAAAGAAGCCATCAACTGTTACATCCACAACCAACACGAATGTGGCCACAATAAGTATTTTCAAAGGTCAAAATTCAGATAATTCTGCAACGAGCAGTCAACCGAAGATTCCCAATACCAAACCTTCAAATAACAAACGAACCTTACTGCCAAATCCTGCAGCAGCTGCCAGAGCAATTGGTAAACCTTAAATCCAAAATCCAACTTTGAAACACTTAAACAATTTGATGAGTTTCTCAAAAAAAAAAACCCTTTTGATATCCTCAATCGATCAAATTGTTGAAGCATATTTTCTTAATGTCCAGTTAAGCATTGCAATTTACGTCGAATTTATGATTAACTTGAATTACTCAATTAATATTTAACTGGACATTGAAAAATATGATTTAAGTGTTTTGCATAGACAAAAAATTCAATAATGAAATTGAAACTAAACCAGAAACAATTTCTTACAGGTCAAAAAAATGCTGCAGAATCGGTTAATTCGGAGCCGCTAAAAAAGAAAAGAAAAGTCAATCTATATAAGCGTGGCTTTCTGGTTGGAGGCTACAGGTTGCCCTACGTAAACAAGAATTTAAAAGAATTGCCTCAACCCGAGGAAGAGTCCTATGCAGTGACATTCTTTGAACAGAAGCCCATTTATAATACCTGCATATATGCACAGGATAATGATGGAGCTGAAGTTTTAATTGATACAGATGACGATGATAATTCGGATGATGAGGCGGGTCCATCTGGCTTGAATATGCAGCCTGTACTGCTGGGTAAAATAAAGCGATCGGCAATACGAAAGCGTATCGATAAAACCTGGACAAAAATCTATCGTTTGAATAATTATAAATGCTGGCACACCTGGTGGAAGGCCTTCAAATGGTGTGAATTGGAAATGAACAAGAAACTGGAGAAATTTGGCAATCTTAATATAAAGAGCAAGTTTCTACCTATTTATCCGAAGAAGAGCACACAGCAGGTGATCGATATTGTGATGAGATCGGCGCATTTTGCATTGGAAGAGAATACACGGAACCATTTTCGTGACTCCAAAACGCTCTATATGCTGATGAATGACACATTTTTGGAGAACCTGAAATATCCGGAAATAGAGCAGTTACAAGACATGATCCGGGGTATTCCCAATCACTTGTGGGCGTACAAAATGCGCAGTATGGTTTATATCTGGGCAGAATACTTTAAGACCGCCTCGCCCAAGACGGGAAATCCCCGAGACTTTGCTGCTTTACAGGCCAAATGGAAGAATCCAGTATTTCACTGGCTGTGCAAGCAATCTTTCGAAGAATTAAAAGTAATATTTGGAATTATTTCTTATAGATTTAACTATTTAATTATAATTTATTTCGTATTTACAGGCTATCAGCGCAGTAGAATGGCCGGAACACAATGAAGTATTTCCCAATCTGAAATCACGTCCAGTTTAAGATGATTCTAATATTATTACATTTTAGTACTCCTTAAAATAAAACTGAATATCATGTTTCCCAGTATAAAATCATTATTTTGCACATTCCTTAATGAAATGAAATAACATGAAAACTAAATGAATTGTTTTTAAGTTATATAATTTTTGTATTAATTACTTTATCATTCCTTTTATAAAAACTAAACATTTTTTCAATGTTTTCCTGGTATTACTTTATGAACTTGAATGAAAATGAATCAAAAATAAATAATTGGTTTACAATTTTTTAATTTCAATATGTAATTCAAAATTTAATTCTTTATTCCTTGTAATAAAATTAGAAAGCAAAAGTATTTCTTATGTAATGTTTATAATAAAAAAAAAACAATATATTTCTAGCATAATATTTGTATTCCTTCTAATAAAACTGAACTTCATGTTTTCATTCATCATTTTAATTTCCATTATAACATTTTGTACTTTTGTGGAAGGAAATAATAAATACGTTCTCTGATGAAAATGAATTAAAATTATTTGGTTTTAAAATTGCTTAATATCAAAAAATAAAATAAAATTTAATTGTGTATATAATTTGTTATATTTAAATACAAAAGTATTTCTCTTATAATGCTTATAATAAAAGAAACACATTTCTAATTTATAATATTGATATTTTTTCACAGGCTTCTGCGTAAAGACCTTTAAGGTGAACAGCAATGAAAAGTTCTTCATTAACGTGTGTCAGGCACCGGAAGTACCTGCTCCAATGGAGGTTTCTGATGAGGAGCTGATTGCCATATTGGAGTCGACCACACCGGGATCCTTTCGGGTGCCCATGAGCATCTCGGAGTTGAGAAACACTAAGGATCGTTCCGACAATTCGGTGGAAGTGTGTGACATTGCAATCAATCCAAAATTCTTGGACAAAATCAAAAAGTCGCAGTTATTTAACAATTTCTTTTTACAAATTGTGGCCGAGGCATTGAGCGAAAAATACAATATACAAATAACAATGCACAAGACAATAATTCTGAGTAATCGTAAGTTTATTGGAACTCTTGCCGCTCATCGTGTGCGCAATGATGATGTTAAAAGGGTGGAGAAATCTGGAAACTCCCAACAGCAGCAACCGGATTCCAACTCAAGTCAAGGTCAGCTGGTGCAGGAAATCGATGAGGAGCATGCTACGAACATTAGAAACACTTGGATGAAGAATCGGGAACCGATCTATAAGCTACGTGCCCGAATTCGTGATGAAACTGTGGATGAAATATATGCCGAACTCTATTTACCCAACTGCGTATGTATACAACTTGTATTAACTGATGTATATATTAACTATATTCCATATCATTTGTCAGGTATCATCGCAAGAATTCAGCTTGGATATAGGCGAGGATCGAATTTTGATCGAGTCCTTGAAACACGGCATTGTTTTCGACAAATTCGTCAACTATCGTTTGAATCAGGAACGTGCTCAAGCTCTATTCGATAAAACTAGCAAGGTGCGAAGATTTTCAATTGCAATTCGCAATAAAAGATTCAATTAACATATTTTTATTTATTATTTCAGATGCTTCAAGTGCGAATTCCAGTTCTCAGTGTATAATTCATTTAGTAATATTGATGTTTATGCATCCAAATAAAATTGCATTTCAACTTAATTATAAATAATTATCAATTAATTCAACAAATAGCAATGGATTTCAACTTCTTTAAAACAGATTATCAAAATTTCAGTTTTTCTTCACTTTTACTTATAGATAGTTTGCAAATTTAAACAAATTAATTCAAAAATGCATATTAAATCTGAAAGATTGTTTATAACAATAATATTGTTGTATTAGTTGTGTAGTATAGTATGTGAGGGTTATATCGATTATATATGCGTTTTTATCCAGCTTAACTACTTTATCTATTTCATCTTCCGGACTTGATTCATCATTTAGTTTGAATTATTGAAGCTTTTCTTCGAAAAAAGATTCAATAATTAGCTTTCTGTTTGTTGTAGTATCTTTCCAATTTGCCGTCTCAGTTACTGCAATATTAGTTTTAATAAATTGAACTACCTCGGCCTTAAGATCCTGCATGTTATATAGATCGGCTGCCTTTAGCACTATGGGTGCAGTTTCTATTGACAAATTCTCGCTCATAGATCTCGCACACATCTTCTTTAATCGGTCCAGCTCATACTTATCAGATTAACATTCAACTCTTTTAAGTTAGGGGATTTCTCGGTGTAAATATATCGTAGCATTTCGATGACAACATCGTTAGAGAAATCGCTATTTTATGTGATATATCAAAGCCTTACATTAATCTGCCAATTTCGGTTGCACATTTAAAAAGCGTATAAAAACAAAGATAACAAATAGTTTCATTGTTACTTAAATTTTGGTATTTCTAGTCTTGCCAATATATAATTAGCTCTAATATAAATATCGCCAGTTTCTTGGAAATCACCATCCCTAATGCTAAGGGTCTTACATTTGGAAGCCCTGGTAAAGTTAGGGCATCAATAATGTGAGAATGTCTAATTATTATGGTGGAACTAGCAGTAAACGATTTACTTATAAATAACAATTAAAAAATTTACTTATGAGTTTTTGTGGACATAATTAAATAAATAAATATAACTACAGGCTTACTATAGAAAACAAATTAATTTAATTACCTGATATAATTGTGAACTAATTAAAGTGAACCGTTCAGTGAGCGAAAATAGATTCAGTTCACGAGAATTAATTCGGTTCACAAGAACTAGTTCAGTTCACGATAACTGATTCGTTTGACGAACCCACGCTACTCTTTTTTCGTTTTCCAACCCTTGCTTTGATGAGTGTGTGCGTGTGTGTGTGTGTGTCTATCAACTGAGAAAATAAAAATTATTTAGAACGGCAACGCGAGCAGCGAGTACGGAAAAATTTAGAAAAACTCGAAAATCGTTGTTTATTTTGCACGTAATATTAATTAGTTGGTTGGAGCGCATAGCTAGTTCGGCGTAATGAATTTTGGAAATAGCGCTTACGGCATCGGACAGCGGCGACCCGTAAATAATGCGCCGTCTTTTGCGCCAATTCGCAGTGGCAGCGGCATCGGCAGCGGCATTGATGACAACTTTCGTGGCATTCAGTCGCAGTCAATGAACTACGGACGTGCGGACAGTTTTAGCCGCAACAACAACAATAACAGCGGCAGCAGCTACGGCAACAACAATAACAGCGGCAGCAGCTACGGCAACAACAACAACAGCGGCAGCAGCTACGGCAACAACAACAACAGTGGCAGCAGCTACGGCAACAGCAACAGTCAACGCTTTACGAGCATCGATGGCAAATTTGGCAGCATGCAATCGATTAATTATGGTCGCTCCTTGGACAACTTGGGAGGCGGCTACTCCAATCAACGTTTTGGTGGCAACCCCAGCAATAATCGTGGTGTCGATAGTTTAAATATTGCAACCAGCAAAAGTAACTATAATGACAATTATCGTGGACAGCAGCAATCGAGTTTCATGGGACGCTCGATGAACAATGCGAGCGATAACAATCGAGCGATAAATAATCTCGATTATTCTGCTGGCAATCGCGGCAGCGACAATTTTCGTCGACCAACAGCAGCACCACAACAACAGCAACAACAAGCGCAGCTATCAAATTTAAATCTAACACGTTCAGTTAGCGATCTTGGCTATAATAATGACAACAATCAGCGTTTTTACAATAATCATAATGAACGAATCGATACATTCCGACGTGCCGATAACTTTAGCGATAACTACCGCGGCCAGGTATCGAACAATTTGGGACGCACTGGCGCCAATTTCAAATTCAACAATGACGGACGTTCAAATAATTCACCCAACTTTGGCTATAATAATAATAGTAATATTAATAATAACAATCGCAGTTTTGATGACAATTTTAACAACAACAAGAATATTCCGAATAATTTGCCACAGAATTATCGTGGGCAACAGAACGATCAAGCATTGGCCGTAATTAATGATACCGTCAATGCATTAATGACAAACAGTAATTATAACTTTAATAATTCGGCTAATTTCAATAGAAATCGCAACTTTAACAACACTGGTCCGAATCCCAACAACAACTGGGCCAACAATCGGCCACAACAACAACAACAAGCAATAAATTCTAATCTAAATCATAATAATCAAGGAAAGGTGTTTAAGCCACCGATTAATCGAGCTCAAGCTCCGATAACATCTCGCAAACCAGCTGCCAATTTTGGTAAATTCCAGGGCAATAACCGCAACCAGAATCAACCCATCAACAACAATATCAACCCTAGAACCAAGCCAGATCAGGCCAACAACAGAAGGAACAACATTGTTAACAGCAATGTTAACCCCAATGTTAATAAACAACAGACGTCGCATCAAGCTCTGGCCAAGAATACTAACGGTGGCCAAAAGCCTCAGTCTCTGTCTCAGTCTCAGGCCAAAGCTGTAGTGGCTCCCAAGACCGCCCAAAATACTCAAGCCAAGTCCAACGTGAATTCCAAGCCGGAGATAAAGAAGCAAGCAACCGATGCTAATCCAAAAGGTAAGCTTAACATTATCATTATGATTTCATTTTTTTTTTTTTTTTAATTTAAAAGAATTTTACCCAGGGAATAATACCGTAACTGTTGACTGAATATAACCGTTTAAAATTTAGTACTGCAACTGAAACCGTAACTGATTTGTTTACTTTTTTCAAGAACCAAACTATTTGAACTTTCGTTTCTTTGGCAAAACTAAATCGATTTTCAAGCAAAATGTCATTTTGATCATGGTTTGGTCTCTACAATTATTTTGAATTCAAAATTTATTAATTTCTTGAAAAAAAAAAATTTTCCTAGTATTTGATTTTGATGGTAAGGGTCCCCCCTTTGAAATTTTGAAAAATGAAAATTTTAAATCTTAAGTTTTTACTTTAATCAATTCCTTATATCGTAATTAGTATATATTAACACTTTAAACTTGATTCTGAGACCTTTCACTTTTCTGTAAAAAATCATGTGAAATTGTAGATAAATTTTGACTTGTAAAGTTGCTAGGTCAAATGGTTTGACCAACTTCAAACATTCGTTACTTGGTAAAAACTGAACCGACTTTCATGCGAAATCTCATTTAGTTTATGTTGTGGCTTTAAATTCATTCTGCTTTTAAATTTATGCAAAGGGACATTAGAACATTTTAAATTTTAAATCTCAATTATTGGAAACTTATTATTGTTTCAATTAAAGGAAGTTCTAAACAATTGTTTCTTTGTAGTGGGTCAGAAGCGTGCGGCACCAGCACCGTCACCAGCACCGTCTGCAGTACCAGCTGGAGCAGCTGGACCACAATCTGCCACAAAAGCGGATATCAAGCGTCGCAAGCTGGCAATAAAGCGAGGATTCCTGCTGGGTGGTTTCAAGCTGCCGTATGTGAATAGCAACAAGGTGGCATTACCACAGCCGGAGGATAAATCCTATGCGGTGATGTTCTTCGAGCAGGCTCTGATCTACAGTACAAGCGGCGAGGAGTTGGATGATGAGACGACAGCGGAGATAATTCCGGATAATGATGGCGAGGGCAAGAATGCGGGACGGACGCTGGTGAAACGGATACGGAAACGTTTGCACTATGAGTTGACTCAGTTGGAGGAGTCGAAGAAATATAAATCATGGCTCAGCTGGTGGACGGATTACAAGTGGTGTGAAAAGGCCATACAGAAGCAGCTGGATACATTTGGTAGTGTCAATCTAAGGGATTGCTTCATACCGGATCTACCTCGTCTAACCACCGAACAGGTGGTCGATGTCATTGTTAAGCAGGCACAATTCGGGTTGGAAAAGAATTCCGATAACTATTTCAACAACATGAAATCGATTCTGACCCTAATGAATGTCACATTTTTGGAGAACCTTAAAATGCCCAATACCGAAAAGGTTCAGGACATGATCCGTGCTGTCCCCAACGATTTTTGGTCATACAAAATGCGCAGCATGGTCTATTTGTGGGCTCAGTACCTAAAAATCTCCAAAACCTCGTCCCCGTCAACCGAGACGGGCGTCAAGGAACTGCAGGCTATTGCCAGAGATTGGAAGAATCCTCTATTCCATTGGATTGCCAAGCAGGCCTTTGATGAGCTTAAGGTGAGTCTATTTTTCTTTTAACACTATTGTAGTTTATTAAAAACAAAAAATGAAATAATTAGAGATGTTTTTCACAAAAATATTTTATGTCTAGCGCATAAAAGCTAATTTTGGGCATTATATCAGGAATCACTTTCGCCACTTGACTCTGATCTCGTAAATATGTTTTTTTCGAAAATTGAATATGCATTTAAGTCGGTGGTTTATATCCTGGCCAAATTTTATTCAGATCGGTAACCTATATCATATAACTTCCAAAGTAACTATCGGTCGAAAATCAACTTTTGGTGCAGAGTACCTGGGCACATTTAAAAATTATAGACAAAAATAAATAGTATTTATTAAACATTAAAAAAATGTATAATTTTTTACTGCAAGCAACTTTTGATTTTGTGAAAATTTGTTTCTGGACTAACTGTATGTATATTAATTAAATTAAATAATTGCAGGCAATTAGCGAAGTGGAGTGGCCGGAACACAAGCAGCAGTACGAGGAGTTGCAATCATCGGAACCTACATCTTGAATAAGTTATATATCTGCTTGTATGCATTTCAATAGAATATAAACAACGTAACAAGATTATACATAGAATGATAATAAAAATCGAATGCATACATATAATGCTGGCCTGTGCGGTTTTTTCTAGCTCTACGATATCAACTTCCTTTTACAGAGGTGCAACAGCTGCGCTTATTTAATGGATATAGATTTCATTATGTAATCGAGCCGAATTGAATAGAAACCACAGAATAATTTTATTGCTCTTACAAAAATCAATTTTTATTTTTTTCTGAATCAATAACAAAATTAATAGAATTCCAATATGCAATAATGAGAAATGCTGAATTTATGCTGAATTTTAAGCACCCAGTTGCTTGTAGAGAATGGGCACATAGTCATCATACTCGGCCTGATAGAAATTACCGGCCACGGGATTCCCCAAATTGTATTTCTCAGCAAATTTGGCAATCTTGAAGCCACCGCGATTATCGCCGCTGTTGTTGGGCAAACGCTGCTCATCGAACTTGAGCTTGCACTGCTGCTCGTAGACCAAGAAGACGTAGCGATGCAGACCCGTATCCGGTGGTGGGCCGGAGCCAACGTAGGCGGACAGAACCTCGCCCTTGGTCACCTCGTTGCCGGGAATGTTGCCGACCAGCCAGTGATGCCACTCCCGGAACTTTGGATCCTTGCGACTGGGCGCATCCGGATCCGTCATGCACAGTGTGTAGAGTTTGCCGCTATCCGCCTCCCACTTCACACACGGTTCGTCCTTTACCTGTAATGGTGATAAAATGCAGCTTTTAAGCAATTTTATTGGATAAACATCTTTATCTAAAGATATATAGATGTATGCAAAAAACGATTATATGATGTCCTTACATCACTAAGTCATACAATATATAATATGCATATGTATGTATATGTATGTATATATTAAGTAAATAAATTTTTTGGCAATATCTATATCGATTTTGGTAATTGTCTGTTTTATGCCAAAAGTTTCAAAATGATAAAAAGAGGGCGATTTATCATGAGTTTAGAGATATAAATGTTGCGGGACTTAACTATTTCTTTTTTAATTAGTTTTTAAACTTCCTTACAAAACGAACTTTTTTGTTGCTGTTTTGTGCAACTTATCACTATTTTCAACCGTTTACCAGCACCGATTTGGTCACACGGACACAAGGTTGCTTATCAAATATCCAAGATATTGATATCTTTTTATGATAATAATTTTAGATTGCGATTTTACACAACAAAATGAACAAACCTGTTAGTTGTTACTGATAAAAATGTCGGGTCAAAGAAAAGTAGTGTTGGTAAACGGGCCATAATAGTGATAAGTTGCACAAAACAACAACAAAAAATTTAACTTTGTATGGAAACTTTAAAATTCAATTTAAAAAAAACTAGTTGAGTGGCCAAACTTATTTTAATTGCTTAATTTATAATAAATGTTGGGGTATTTTTTCATTTTGCAATTGTCGGCATAAAACCGATCTTTAGCTCGATTTAAATTTATCAATACCTGGGTGGGGGTTAGTATGTTCCCCTCCTTCACCGTTACCCCGCTGCCATACTCCACGGAGACAGTTCCCTTGGGCGCCTTGGCAATCACATCGGGCACAACGCAATGTTCCTCCATGCTGCAGACAATTGATTTACTCGACAGGCGACGCAGTGAAATATTTATAGGCAAAGTCCACAAGAAAATGGCGGCTGGATTTTTGCTGCTTGCAATCGTTGTTGCTGCTCTAATGGCAGCCGGCTTATGCCAATTGACAGCTGCTGTCATTGCGGTAGCCCTAAATACATTTATATTAAATTGCGAGTTCACGGCACGTTTAAGCACATTCCGTGTGAGTGCCTGGCACACAATATTCATTTTCTAGCCAAATATTCAACAATTTCAAATGTAGACAACTGTTTTTACTCTTTAATCACGATATTCTTAATTGTTGCTGTTTAGTCTTTTATTTTCGGTAGCCCTGTCATTCACAGTAAACCGCGATTATTTACAATCGATATCGTTGAAAAGCAGAGTTGTAACTTAAATTTAAATTTTAAAGCGCACAATTTGAAATTCAAATAGCATATATTTTAGCACAATTTCAAATGGCGACTAGTGATTATAAAAAAGATTAACAAGATTTGTAAAACTTTGATGTCACTACTTTTGTTGCTTAAAATAGCTTGGAATTTTAATATTATTTCTGGGGGCTGTTGTCAGAATGTGACCGTTTAAAAAGCTAAACTCAAGAAATGAATTAATGAACGAGTATTAAAACAAAAAATGGTAAAATTGGGCTAAATGTTATAGTTTTAGTGTATTGTTTTATTTTAAAAAACTTTTAAACCTGCTAAAAACTTTCAAAATTATCTGATTGGCAATAGTCACCTGGGACTTATTAAAACAAGTTTTAATCGACTTAATTGAAGCAAAAGCGTAGTAAAGTGGCAAGGGATAATTCGTATATTACATAAGTTAAAATATATACAATTTCCAAAATACTCTTCAGTTTCACAATACACTTAAAATGCTAGGGCTTAATTTAAAGAATGTGTGTTTAACAAGATGAAGGAACAATAAAATGGGATATGTGTTATTTTTTTTTTGGATTGTTTCAAGTTTGGGTCATGGGAAATAACTAAACTTGATAGCGCTGTTTGTGTCATGCCTTGCGAAAGAGATCGCTTGAACCGTATGAGAAACGACGCTCCTTTAAATTGCTGCTGACCAGAACTTCCTCATCGTACTCCGAAACTCGCTGCATTTTGGGGCGCATTAAACCTCGAACATCACTCAATGTGATGTCGACATCCTTGAAGGCATTGAGCATAAAGACAGCCGTGATTACAGTCAAAAATCCGCAGACATCACCCAGGATATTCTCGAACTTCATGTGATTCAGTTCCTTTAGCAATATGGCAGATGCAGTGATCACCAGAGTTGTAAACATCACATAATAAACGGGCGTGACAATGCTCGTATTAAATATGTCGAGGGCTTTGTTCAAATAATTCATTTGTATGGCAATAAAGGTGACGGTGACCACAATGAGGAACCATGGCATCCAAGTGCCAAACACATTCGAGCCATTGGCAATCGTGCTCCTAATGGCCAGGCCCAATGCCTTACAGGACATCACCGTCAAGGATCCAATTCCAGAGCACAGAAAGATGTAAACACAGACATTGGTGTGTCCATGTCGCGGTGCCACAAAGCATGCCACAAACGCACTCGATCCAAAGATACAGATCACATAGAGTATAAACACCGGATCCTGCAGCATTTCGAATAACACCTGCAGATCCTCAATCTCCTTTTCCTTCGGCGAGTGTATCACAATTATTGTCGAGCCAATGATGCACAGAAAACAGCCAATTTTCCCTAGGAGATTAAGTTTCTCATTGAGGAATTTCGATGCCATCACCGCCGATATAATCACACTCAAGGCCCCGAGGGGAGTCACAAGAGAAGCGGGCGCAAATGCATAAGCCGCGAAATTAGCTGCTTCGCCCAATCCCACTGTAAAGAATGTATTGTTAGTCACTATATGCAAATATATAATAATTCCCCGTGCACTGTGGATTAAATTACTAAATATTTGACATTAAGTCTAACTAAATTTTTAATAATCTAAATTTATTAAGAGATTTAAATATGACGTTTTTTGCAACCAAAGTCTTAAATAGTTCAGTAAAATAATATAAAAATTTATATTATTATTTTATTTTCGAATTGAACCTTTTATTTGGAAAAGTGACTCGATTCAGGTTCGGGTGCTAAATTATTTGAAGGGCTCGGTTCATTGTTCGCTTTGGACTGCTTAAAAAATCTTGTGTTTGACCACCTAATAGTTAGTTAATATTCATAATTTAGCAAAAATAATTAACAATCGCAATTTCATTAAATTTTAGCTGTTTAGAATTTTTATATGAAGATTACGTATCGGCAATGTGGTCTTGTATGGGCGGTCAGGTTGAGTGATTAAATGAACTCAAAATTTTGTTTAAATCCTTTGCTTAATTTATTTATCAAGTATTTGACCCCCTTGCAATTCGAATTTCACAAAATGCCGTCTTAAAGCACAAAAAAATAGCGTGAAAATTTTAACTGGAATTTATGTCAAATATTTAGCGATTTGTTCCACTATGCCGTGTAGGTTACTTACTTGTTAAGAGACCCGCCCACCAGATCCATTCACGTAAATAACCAAATCCTCCCGCCGCCGCCCGCACCTCACCATGCCGACTGAGTCTCAGGAGAGCCTTCTTCTTGATGATGAAGCTGGAGCCGATGAAAAAACACGAGGATACAGCCAAGCCAACTCCAATGTAGAAGTCGGTGTTTGTATATGGATCCATCACTGAGGTGGCAACAGTGGTGGCAGCCAGGGACGGTGGAGAGGAGACGGATGCACTGTGGACATCTTGTCCCTGTCCCGCCTGCACTAATGTGGCTTCACTGTTCATTATGTTGTACCGCAACTCTAGAATGGAGCATAAACACATACAAATAAGTATAAACACTTACAGTGACTTCTAGCTTAATTTTTACAAATTTAAAATGAGTCCAACTTTTAAACGGCAGCAGTAATAAACATAATTTTAACGCAGACTTTTTAATTAAGATATAAATTTACTTAAGTTTTATTTTAATTATATATGAACTCAATTAAGCTATAAAACAAAGCAAGTCGAAATTGAGTTGGCTCTAATAAACTGAGAGTCACTGTACCTTCACACACACACACACACACACACACACACACACACACACACACACACACACATATATACAATCACACATAATTCTAATCAGCTGAAATTCGTTGTCTGCATGACTCACACCACAAATTCAAAATACACTGTGTTCTACTGTTTTACGCATAAAACAAACACGCTTTTTATATGTAGATTTAATTTGCACTTATGCCGCAACGATCTTTACACTCGAATTTATAAATAACACTTACTTATCTCTTTTGCAGCGTGCAAAAGCGCTTCCAACTTTGTTTGCTGCACCTTCTTCGCTGTTTTGTTTTTATTAGTGATGTGACTCGATTCGATTTTTAGTCGATTTAGATTATTTATTGTATTAGTCGATTTGGTTTAAAGAAACCGACTTAAATATATCTATTTGCTATAAAATCGAAATTTCCCAGCTCTTGTTTTTACTGTGGAGGCGCCTAGCACCAAAGACGCCTTACGCCAAAAATAGTCACTTAAAAAATATAAATACTTTATTTTTAGTTTTTCTTAGTTTTGAAGCTAGAAAAGTTATATTATTTGCAGAATTTTTTAAATTTTTTTAGAATTCTCATTTATTTTATTTAAACTCAAATAAAATTTTGTTTTAAGACTGAAAAAAAAATTAAATTTGCGCGCCGTTTACAGATTTTGACTATTTTTGTTTTTTGAGAAATTCAGGGCTGCAGTTTAGCACAAAAAGTGCTGCCCATTTGAGTATTATTGATCAATTATCGATACTTATCAAAGTTTAATTACTTACAATTTTAGCTGAGAAGTACTGCGACTAAAAAGTTAATAATAAATCATCTATCTGCAAATAATAATAGCTCACTGCCTTTTAGTTTAAAATAATAATAATTTCCCTAACGAGGTTTGTAGCTAAATAATACCCGTGGTGAATATGTTACCTTTTAGAATTTCACAATACTTTGTCCTGTTATTTAATTCACCATGTTCGGTTGCACACGTTCGCCATATTGTGTTTACAAAATACTCTTACTGAACTTGGAATTGATCTAAAAATGCAGTCTATTTATTTATGCTACAGTTTGTGCAGTTTTTTTCGAACAAATCCTTAGGAACAAGAGGATTAACAGGTAAATGACCGACATGATGAGAAAGTAACTGCCATATACAATGTACTGATCTTTAGGTGGCAATCCAAAACCAGTGTCTGAAATGGAAATTGAATTAATGGAAATAATTAATGAAAGTTATTTAAAAAAAATGCAAATTTACCCGTAACAAAAATCAACGTAAGAATGCTCTGCAGTAGGAGAGCGATGAGAGTGTTAATGCCAAATATTAAACCGAAACTATCGTCCACCAAATTCTCAGCCACAATGGCCGCCGCAATGGTAACAATAAAATAAAATACACTGCAGAATATCACATAATTCACATACGAAATCCATACATTATTACAAAAAGTGGCCAAAAGTAAAAGTGCACCGAGAATAAAACCACAAATTGCATTGATAAACATGTAAAAATTGCGATGTGCATTGCTGTTTAAAAAGCCCGCAATTATGGCGCCAATGGCGCCGAGCAGGGTTGCCACCGCTTCGACGCCGCCATTGTAGTTGCTGCGATTGTTGGGCGCCTGATGTTTCCACAGGAACTGCATATAGGCAATGACTTGACCCTGGCCACAGATCGCCAGTGACCACCAGATGCTCCATAGCAGCACCACGGGATTCGTATACGAGGAGACCAGATGATACCACAGCAAGTTTCCGGCATTTCTCAATGAGAATTTCGGTTTCTCTTCCTCCTCCGTCGCCGTCGTTGTAATTGCAGTTGAATCCTTCGGTGAGGTCAAGGTGAGATTAAAAGTAAAATGAAAAAATTTTAAAACTAAATAGAATTCAATAATGTTAATTTTTGTTAAAAATTAAAAAAAAAAAATGTTGTAGCAATGTTAAAAATTATAAAAATCAATTAAGAAAATGATAAAAATTTGTCAAAAAAGATCAAAAATTTAAAAAAGTTAAAAAAATTGTAATGATGTTTGAAAATGTTGAAAATTTTTTATAATGCCAAAAATTAAAAAAAAAATTCTAAAATTAAAATAACTTCAAAGAATTAAACATAGGAAAAATCTGGAAAATTTTCATAAATGATAAAAATATTTTAAAATGTTAAATGATGATAAATGTTAGAAAAGGTTAAAAGTTATAAAAAAAAAATGTAAATTTAACATTTAAAATGTTCAATTCAATTAATTTGCCCATTTCTGATAAATTCATGATAAATCGGTGTCTTTTTTTTGAAATGAGAGACCATTACCTTTTGTGATTTCACGGCATAAAAGTAGAAACTTCTAGGCACACTCGGCAGCATCAGGGCTATGGGCAGGGAGATGAGTTGGGTGGCCAGCGAGATGTAATGCAGCTCACGGAATCCCATGGCATCGCTGGAGACGAGCAGCTGGGCGAGCACGCCACCCAGAAATTTGCCGGCGAGGATTGCGGCACGCGTGTGTCCGGTGACCACTTGATAGCGTTCCCTGTCCACCTTGGCATAGATGTAGGTGTAGTAGGCCACCTCGGCGGCCATGAATGTACCATAAAACATCTGGGCCAGCTGCAGATTGAGCAAGGATCGTGTCCACAGCAGAAACACAAACAATATAATGCCCGTTATCGATGACAGTACTATGATTGGCTTGTAACGCAACAAATCCGTCACCAGAAAGATGATCACCAGTTGCGCTAACACGGCATATGTGCCAATGGGATATACCTCCTGGTACACCTGCTCCGTTGTTATATTCCGCCAATCGCCGGCCAAATACTCGGTCACATACGACTCCGAGGGTCGCATCTCGCGAAAGAAACCAAACATGCATAGGAGCAAGGAAATCTTTAGCCAGGTTTCCATTGTGCCGGCAAACTGGAATCTCGAAATTCTTGCCGGTAAACAGTAAACTGCGAGCTGCGAAATGAATTTGTGTCGTAACCGCAACGAGCGTCAGACAACAACTGTGAAACGTCTGTCGCTCCGATGCGATCGGATCCAATCAGAAAAAAAATAAAAACAGCAGGCACATACATATGTACACTCGGAAAAATAAGACATTCTAGATTTAGGTATGTTCATACTTGAATTTATAGAGTTTTTGTATTTAACATTTTAAGATAAGCATAAGATAAGAACTTAAATAAAGTCTGAAACGATCTTAAATTTAGAATTCTGACTGTGCATTCCTATGGCAGCTATATGATATAATAGTCAGATAGCTAACAATTTTAGTCAGAATATAAAACACCATGCCAAACATAAAATGTGTGAGTTTCGATTGTATAGTTATACTAAACTAAATTAAAATGTTGTTGTGCTTGTTTTAAGATGGAAATTAGAGTGTTTTGTACTAGAAACAAGTACATTTTGGGATAGTTTCAAGATTTTTGTAAACTTGCTTTAAGGACTTAAATTTTTCTTAAAGCGTAATTAAAGTACTCTAGAGAAATATAATTTTTAATGTCCGCTATAAGATCATCTTTAAGGCTCGTTTGTACTTTAATATTCCCTGCTTAATTACGGTAACCTTAATTTTTTCTGAGTGTATACATGTACACATGTGGCGAGAGTGACGACGAGACGACTTCTCTCACTTCTCTCTCTGAGATCCGAAAACTGAAGCAACTTGTTGCTTTCTCTTGGAGAGCTTGTAAATTGCAATCCGAAGCAATAAACGTCTCTTCTCATAAAAAACAAAATAAATACGATTCAAATAAATATATATGTATGGCAAGATAGAGATGATGTTTTTACACAACGAAGTTTTGATACTCTTGCTGAGATTCAATAAAATTGTTGTACTAAGTTTAGGTGAGATATCTCAAATTTATATAGATGTTATTTTATTTGATCTTTTGTCGCATTTCTAAATTTATAAATATATATGGCATTCAATTATTGCAAATATAATTACAATTTTATATAGATATTTTAGAAAATATAATTTTTAAAGATTGTTAAAATGGTTTTATTTGATAAGAAAAATTATATGAAATCTTGTGAAATCATTTTCATTTCATTAAATCAGTTTCTTTTACAGGGTATATTGTAGGCAACAAACCATACTCAAGTTATTTGTTTAATTGTATTTATATACAATTTTAATATAAGGAAATCAATGTGACACTTTTTGATTGTATCGCTTAATTGTGGAGCATATTGACTAGTTAATAAAAAAAGTTACGTTTGGCAATTAAAAGACTTACACACAAATTGTAGGCAGATTTATAGAGACAGATAACAAGTTATTTTAACTGATTATTAGTGTTGTAATTACGTCTATATATACATACATAAATTTGAGTAGATTGCGACCATATCTCTAATCTGGTTGATTGTCTTATGATTTCTGACATATACAGATTACAGATATATTATATACGATTTACTTTTCTGGAACTAATTAATTTTCAGATAATTTCGAGGGCCACTTTAGTTATTCCCGAACTGTCTGAGCCGAAGGGAAGGAAATTTAGTAGTATTTAGTAATAGTTAGCACTTAAACAAAAAGTCGATTTGTTGATCAAACGTTGAGTTTTATTAGAAAATAATTTGATATTTTATATTTGAAAAATTAAAAATATAGGTTATGTTATGATTTTTGTATAAAAAATAACTTTAACTATCTTTATCGAAAAAAAGAGTTACAATTAATTGTAATATTAAAAATTAATTCTTTTACAAGTGTAGCATAAGTTAATTAACTACTTTTTGAGGTAATCCTGATAGAGTCGCAGTAACTCGGGACTTGTGCGTGGTTGAACCGTTTGCAGGGCAGTCTCAAAATGCTCCCACTTGACGGATTCAGCCTCAAAACTCTGCTCCAGCGCACTCAATGCGGCCTCATGGCAAACGGCCTGAATCTCTGCACCCGAATAGCCCTCGGTCCGCTCCACCAACTGATCCACATCAACATCTACCGCCAAAGGCATGGAACGCAGCTTGATCTGGAGGATTTCACGACGTGCCTCCATCTCGGGTAATCCCACGTAACAGACGCGATCAATGCGACCGGGACGAAGTAGCGCCTTGTCAATCATATCGGGACGATTCGTGGCTGCCACAATGGTCACATTATGCAGCGTCTCCACGCCGTCCAGTTCGGTGAGCAGTTGGGTGAGCACTCGCTCCTTGACCGAGGAACCGCTGGAGGAACCCTCGGAACGTTCCCCGCCAATGGCATCGATTTCATCAAAGAAAACAATCGCCGGGGCAACTTGTCGCGCCTTGCGGAAGACCTCACGCACCGCACGCTCGGATTCGCCCACCCACATGGAGAATAACTCGGGCCCCTTGATGGACAGAAAGTTTAGTTTACTCTCTGTCGCCAGAGCCTTGGCAATCATTGTTTTGGAGCAACCAGGCGGACCAAACATGAGTACACCACGTGGTGGTTTGATGCCCAAACGCTGGAATTTCTCGGCATGCAGCAAAGGCCATTCGATGGCCTGTTGCAAGCTCAATCTCAGAGCTGCCTGACCGCCAATGTCCGACCACAGCACATTGGGATTCTCGATGAGCACTTCCCGCATTGCCGACGGTTTCACCTGAGTCAGAGCTGCCTGCAGATCCCGCAGCTCCAAGGGCTTCATCCTTGCCTCATTCTTGAGTGCTGTCGATTCACTATACGAATATCGAAAAATATTTTAATTAGAATGCGAATATTTGGAAATGAAAATTGGGAAAACAAAACTAGGAAGCATTAAATTTGCATATACAAATTAGGAAACCATTATTAGAAATTCTGTGATAAGGAAATAAAAATTAAAAATGAAAAAGACCAGAATTAGACAACTTATTGTCAGGTAATAAAAATGAAAAAGATATTTTGTTATAAGGAAATTAAAATTAGAAAAAAATATTGGGAAGATAAAAATTAGGAAAGAAAAAAATGACTAAAATTGTTATATGGAAAAAAAAATTGGGAATACAAAAATTAGGATATGTCAAAATCAAAATTACTTTATTAAAAATCGCGCAATGTAAAATAGACTAGATTAACGGTGTAAGACGACCTATACATTATACCTAATGTTGACATGTTCAAATTTTTGTCTTCCCAATTGTGTTTTCCAAATTTTTATTTCTTTATAACATTATTCCTATCTTTGATTTCTCCCAAGTTTTGTCAATTTTGTTTTTATTTCCTAATAACAATATTCGCAATTTTGATTTTTTTTCCAACTTTTGACAATTTCCCAATTTTGTTTTTTCTTAATTTTAATTTCCTAATAATATTTTTCCTAATGTTTCCCTCCCACATTTTATCCCTTAATTTATATCTAAATATTTTTCTAAGTTCAAGTTCCTAGTCTATGATTCCCTTGCTTTCTATCTTAATTTGGTTTCATAAAATTGTATTCATAGTTTTGCTTTCTTTAAATTTCCTTAATTCCTTAAAAAATATTCGGTACCCCTTAAGTGCCGTCAGCATGGCCGCATAAACCAGATTGGCCAAATCAGCGCCCACATAGCCGTGTGTAATGCTGGCAATCTCCTCAATCTCCGAATCCTTGAGCTTGTGCTCCAGCGGCTGCAGTAGACAACGGAGAATCTCACGCCGGGATTGGGGCGTGGGCACGCCCAACTCCAGTTCACAGTCCAAGCGACCAGCGCGTCTTATGCTCGGATGCAGTGCATCAATTTGTGAGCTGGTGGCGAGTAGAAACGTGCGACGTGCCTCGCTGCGACTGGAACTGCTCAGCTGATCGAGCAGTGAGAGAAATGCGAGAGAGACGCGCTTGACGAGATCACTGCTCGCATCTTGCTTGGGACACAGCGTGTGCACATCTTCCAGGAGCAGCAGCGTCGGATGCGGATAGTGTCCATAGGCACGCTCAAAGTATGATCCCAATTTTTGCTCCGTCTCACCTAGAAATTTGCTAAACACCTCACCGCTGTTGATGCGGATGACCAGGACATTCTTGTCCCGTTCCTGGGCAGCGGTACACATGGCCTCACACACCAGGGACTTGCCACAGCCACTGGCGCCGTAGAGCAACAAACCACGGGATACTTTGACACCTGCAAAATGAACAAAACATATCTTTATTTATTTATTGCACGATCGAATCGTCTCAGACAAGTTGTGTGACAATTTTAGCTTTCTAGGTCTTACGGTTTGATCTCCACAATGATGATTCAGTGGGTCAGGACAAAATGTTTTACATACATAGAGTAAGAACAGTTTATTAAGATTTAAATTATGAAAATAGACTTTAATTTTAAATTCGAAGGATTGACCAACTTCAAACTTTTATAACTTTGTTAAAACTGGTCCGGCTTTCAAACTTTCATAACTTTGACAAAACTTAACCGATTTTCAAACGGAATATCATTTTGACCATGGTTTGGCTTTTAAATTCATTCTGCATACAAAATTAAATGACTTTGTAAAAAAAATATATTTGCCCTCGGATTCGATTTTAAAGCATAGACTCCCCCCTTTGGAATTTTGTAAATTCAAAATTTTAAATCTCAAGATTTCGCTTTTAATCAACTCTTTATATCGTAGTTAGTCTAAAACAACACTTTAAACTTGATTCTGAGACCTTTTATTTTTCTGTAAAAAATCATGCAGAATTGGACAAAAATTTTGACTTGTAAAGTGGCTAGGTCAGGGACTTGACCAATTTCGAACTTTCATAACTATGGTAAAACTGGACCGATTTTTAAGTGGAATATCATTTTGAGCATGGCTTGGCTTTTTTTTTCATTCTGCATTTTAATTAATTTTAATTTAAATAATTATTATTCCTCTATTTACCCTTTGAAATTGAAAATAGTAGATCTCTTTTTTTCTTATTACCATAATACTATGCTTACCTGCTGGCAAGGATTTGTAACCCAGGGCGTAATCCATGGTCTCCTCCACCAATTGAATTTGTTTATCCAACCCGCCAATTTTGGCTTTGGTTATGCGATGTTCCAGCTGAGGTTCCAGCTCTTTTCCCTGCTCCTCCTGGCGCATTAGCTCAACTCGTGTAGCACTTGTTATCTGCACAAACTGCTGAGATTTATCCAAGCTCAGCCGCTCTAGTGCGTCTTCCACGGCGCTCTCCTGGACACCCTGCCAGCTGGCCAAGCAAAATGTAAGCGGTTTGTTGAAGAAATTCAAATGTAGCTCGCTGCCTTGGCAGTAAATTTGATTGCGAATCTCGCCCTTAAGCACAGCAGCCACATCTGGAAGTTGACTTTGCTCCAGACAAGACTCGCTCTCGTTGAGTTGCCTCAAACTGATGCTGGCAGCTGCAGAGAGTTTCCTGGTGTCCAGTGCAGAAATGCGCAGAGATTTCCCACGCAGCGCTGTCCAATTCTGTTTGTAGTCTGAAAAAATGGAATGTGAGCTAGAGGTATCTCATACGAATTCCGAATATTTTTTAAGGAATTACAAAATCAATAAAATAAAGCTTAGAATGCAATTTTCGAAAACTAAGATCAGGCAAAAAAAAAAAGTAAAAATGGAACTATATGTATATGGTAAACATAAGAAACTAACCAGCTGATGTGACAAATACCGTTGTAAGAAACTGCTCTGAAACTGGCCAAACAATGCGCACCAAAGGTGTCTGAATTTGTGCTGCTTCAGTTGCCGGTTTAATCACCACGTGCTGGCCAATGTGAAACTCGGCCAACTGTATGGCGCCTTCCGACACAAATATCAGCATGCTCTCATACTGAGGCGGCAGATCCTTGAGAGATTCCACCTCAAAAGTGCGTTGAAGCACGCTTGCAGTGTAGAGCACGCCATTGCGTACATATTCCGCATTCACCTCGGTGCCGCTCGCATCCTCCGCAATGGGACAGACACGCTCGTGTGTGTCTCGGGTTTTGGAAGTGATGTGCACGTCACAGGTTGCACAGTGATACCAAGTTGCTTGGTTCTTTTTGTTGCTCGATTTTGGCGGCATGCTTGCACGTTTTGTTTACCTTTTGCACTGCCAAACAGCTGACTGTGTACGCGCGCATTGGGAATGGCAAAATCATGCAAGACAATTTTGAGCTATCGATAGCTAACAAAACATCAATCGACTTAAGCGATAATTGTTGATTCCGTTTAATTTTCTGTTTTAGATCAAGTTAATTTAACGCATTATTAGTTCATTCGTTAAATTTTTGCTGAATAAAGGAAGAAGTCATTATATAGTTTCGGTCATCAGTTGTTCCCCACACACAGCTATCGTCCGACCGCCACAATTTGTTGACCATTTGTAGCTAATATTTGGGCAAGCCGCGCATTTAAAATCTGTATTAAATCATTTTTAAGCAATTGCTTAATTTTTTAAACAAAATCTCATTTTTTTAAATTTTTGGAGGTAGTTGAAAAACAAATATTGTTGTTTTTATGGTAGTAAAACAAGTATAAAATAAAATTTTATAAACTACTAGCTTCAAATTTTAAGTAGATTTAAATATATAGTCATTTGCAGAAAAACACTTAAAAATAAATGAATGTCGGCATTTTTCTGGGAATTAAATAAAATTAAATAACACATTTATACACGCATTTTATTTGTACAACAACAATAAAAGAAGTTCATTGCAAAAGTAAATCGGTTTCGGAAGCATTAGCCGACATTAAGTCCCGTTCGAGGCTTGTCTTGGCATTTGCCTGATTCAGGAATAGATCGAAATCGTAGCCATCATTTTGTGCGGATATTGAGTCCTTCTGATTGCTAATTGTTTGTGGATTGGACAGCAAGTCCACGTCGTGCAGTCCGAGTTCCTTGAGCAGCGTTTCATTTTCATTGACAATGGATTCAGTTGCAGTTTGAACTAGAATTTCTTTGGCCTCCACATTTATAATGGGAGCAGGTTGCTCCAAGGCATCCATGCCATAAACTACTTTATTCGAGTTGTTTAAAGACTGAATTTCATCATCGTCCAGCTCTTGAGGCTTCAGTGTACTTGATTTGTATTGGAAATCAGTTTCCTTAAAGTCCACCTCGATGGGAAAGAGGGGAGGTAGAGAGTCCAATCGTTCCACCAGACTTCTGTGCAACTCTGCCAGACTTTCGAGCAGACTGCGTAGTTGCTTATTTAAATCCATGGCATGTTTGCACTCAAGCAGCTCCATTTTCTCGAGCACATCGGTCCTCAATTTGGCAAACTTGGTGCGGGCATCCTGGCGACAGCGCAGGATCAATCGGTACTCATAGTTGCCCGTCTCTACGCGATAAAGCGGCTCCTGCAGCGCCGCAAATCCGTGCTCCTCGTCATCCATTTCCTTGACCTGCAACACAGACGGACACAATTAACTACTTTTGTAATGCATTTGCCATTTAAATAGCAATAAAAAAATTATTATTAAATGAAAATGGTCATTTCAATAGCATTACAAAAATAGTAGTGCTAATAAAAAAGCCATTTTACCAGCATTGAAAAAAAATATATTCTAATGAATTGAATATTTTAATAGCATTGAAAATGAAAATGAAATGAACATTTTACTAGCATTGAAAAAAAATGATTGTAATGATATTGACATTTCACTAGCTTTAAGAAAAATAGTAGTGCATATAAAAAGAACATTTAACCAGCATTGAAAAAAGTAATGCTAATGAAATTAATATTTCACTAGCATTCAAAAAAGTAGGGCTAATGAAAAGAAAATTTCACTAGCATTGAAAAAGGTTATGTTAATGAAATGAATATTTTACAAGTATTGAAATAGGTAGTGCTAACGATAAGAACACTTTACTAGCATTGGAAAAAGTAGTGCTAATGAAATGGACATTTCACTAACACTCAAAATAGTCGTGCTAGTAAATAATTTTTTAAAATAGCATCGAAAATAAGAAGTAATTAAATTGTTTTTTTTTGTGCGTTACTGAATATTTATAGTAGAATCGCAATTTCATTAGCATTATAATTAATTTTTGAGAATAATTAAACTAGGTTCTTTAAAAATATGTTAAAAATTTAATAAAATGTTATTAATATTAAATTATTTTAAGAGTGTTAAGAAAAAGGTTGAAAGTTAAAATTAAATTTAAAAAATTTATTATTTAAATTATTTTAAGAGTGTTAAGAAAAGGGTTGAAAGTTAAAATTAAATTTAAAAAAACCAAAAATCTAAAAAATTTATAAATATGCTCAAAATAAAAAATGTTCCAAATTTAAGAAAATGTTAAATATGTTTTACATTAAAAAAAAATGTTAAAAAATATATTAGCATGATGTTATATAGATAGTAATGTTAAAAAATTTTAAAACTAAATTTAATGATAATGCTAATGCTAATAGGTACAACTCTGACCTTCAGGCAGTAGGAGAGATATGTGAACTTGGCATCCGCATAACGACGCACAGTCAACTTGGTATCTGGTATGGCTTTGTTCAGGTACGTGCCCAGATCGGCCAACACTGGCTTTATCTGTTTGATAATTGTCAGGCCGTCCTTTTCCAGGGATCGATGGAACTCGCCAAAGGTACGAAATGCTTCCGAGGCGCGTTGTTGCGGCTCATGTGCCGAGATTTGTGTGAAACAATCTCCGAAAGCTTTGTAGGTTTGCAAGAGATCATAGTACGCCTTGAGCATGCGACGAGCATGCTCCACCAATCCCTTATACATCAGTTCGGTGCCTTCCAGCTCCTCCAGTCGCTTGACCAGCGAATCATTGCAGAGTATGGCTCGGGAGAGACCCAATGTATCCGCCGTATTACTCGACAAATTGTCCACAATGCGATGCTTCAGCTTCTTCAATATAATGTCGAGGCTTTTGCCCTGTTCAGGATCCGCATGAAGTTTGTTATAATGTACGGTGACCTCATCGGTGGCTGTCTGTATCATTTTGGCCACCTCTACCTTCGTCTTGCCCTTTACACTGGCCGAATTGATGGCCAACAACTCGTCTCCAGATTGTAAGGATCCCTCCCGGGCAGCGGGTGTGCCATCAAATACCTGCAGGATTAAAGTTCAATTTAAAATTGGTAAGGAACCCATTTCGTTTATAATATATGTTTTAAGAATCAATCTTAGCTATTTTATTTGTTTACTATTTACTTCAGCTAAATTTATCTCCTAAAACTCTTTCCCTGACTGACTGAGCACTGTAGAGGCCAAAAGCGTTAGACGCGCGAGCTTGAAATTTTGACAGAACATAGCTAAGATAATCATTTTTTAAAAATAAATCCTTTTTTTAATAACTATTCAAAATCAGAATATTTATATATATATATTTTTTAAAGTCATAATAAAAAATAATGAATAAAACTAAATTAATATTCATTTTTTTTCAGATATCTATTATATTTTCTGCTATAAAAAATCATTTAGTTACACTTTTTTATTGTCTAAAATCAGAAATAAAAGTTAAAGTTGGAAATAAATAGTCAAATAAAATTTTCATAGTTAACTGCTATATAAGTTCTGATATCTAGCAATAAGTAGACCTAGAACTTATTGTTTTAAATTTCCGTTCAGTTCAACATCAAAATTCTATTGGGAAATACAAAGTTTTCCAAACAAAAAAATATTTCGGATAAATTAAAAACGCTATGACTGTCCTCCAATGGACAATGGGATACAAAGGGATGAGCTCAAAATCGAAGAAGGAATGGAACAAGACTAAAGCCATATCGGGGTGCGATCAGTTGGGCAGAAGACTGGGCTCAATAATGCGGGAGAATAACTCCAATGAGATGCTGCTGCGACAACAGGCCGGTCTGGACAGGAGCAAACAGGTGTCCAAACGTCGCTGTCTCTCAGAACCCTCTGCATACAAATTCCAGAGGGAATACGAACGGAACAGGAAGCAGAAATTGCGACAAATGGCAAAAACACAGCGACAATTGAGAGAATTTCACAGTCATCCCGTGCCGAACTTTCACAGTCTGCATAAACGCTTGGAGAATCGCAACCGGATACGTCAATTGGTCTCCCAACACAAGGTGACCACACCAAAGGCTCCACTGACTCTGATCAAATCCATGGAGTCCCAGAAGAAGCGCGAAATTCAAAGGCTTAAACTTGAACAGCAAAAGTTAAAGCAGCTAAAACAACGATCCAAATTTTGTACCAAATCCTTCGACACCTGGCGCCAAAAACCATTTGTGCCTCGCATCCAATCCAGCTTCATCCAGGCGGAACCCTTTCAACTGGTCTCCGAGGAGCGGAGCAAAAAGCGCAGGGAATTCGACGAGCGAGCCAAACACGAGCAGCATCAACGATGGAGGCGACAGGCCGCCGCCTGGGCACAACGCTGGCATGAGGAATACCTTCAGCTACGCAATCTGACCAACTTCAAGGCTCGTCCCAATCCTTGCAAGCGCTTCAAGGCATAACATTAAATATATATCACAAGGCAAAAAAATAAAGTAATCCCTTCATAGCAATCTAAATAAAACTCTTTGTCCCGACTCACTCACTGACTGACTGACTCTTTGTCCTGACTCACTCACTGATCATTGCACAGCCGAAACCATAAAACCTAGGGGGCTATAATTTTCATATTTGAGACAATAATTTTTTACAATGATCGAACGAAAACCTTTTCTGAAAAAATTAATTTATGGTCTAATTTTACTTAAATTATATTTTACAACAGTTTGTTTTTAGTGATTGTTTAGAAACTCAATTTTTTTAACTTGTACTTAAGTTCGATGTACAGTTTGAAAAAACATCACTATTCTTACCTGTACTATATAGAGACAGGGACACATTGGTGCTCCTCCACCAATGCTAATGCCTATCAAGTTGCTCTGGTCCTTTGTTATGACAACTGCATTGGTCGTCACAGTCATGCCCCTATTTTGTAGAAAACAATATAATGGTTAGCCAAAGTTTAACATAAGAAAAAATCAAACTCGACCTAAATTTGAGCTTTTTCAACGAATAAAAAGCGTGCTAACATCCATATGTGCATTTTTCTAAATACCCGTCTAGCAAACAGGCTGAAACCTAATAAAAATTAACCAATTAAAGCTAGGATATCTTGATTTATGTCTAAATCCTCTAGAAAAGTTGAACCCGCTATCTATTTTTAAATATCTGTTACATCTGACTTATTTAATTTTCAGTCAATCTTATTCAAATTTGACTAACAATATTAAAAATTATTAAGGAACCAATTCTATTCGCTAACAAGAATTTAATTTAAGTATCTAGTTCGGACTAAAATATGGATTTTTCTAGTATCTAAATTTTTCTAGTATCCATTATGATTAATATGACGTTATTATTCAACTATTAGAAAATTAAGCTAATCATATTTAATAAAACTTAATACAAAAACGCCCATTTAAAGCGCTATATATTTTGAAAGCTCTAAAAATCGATCGGACAAAACTAAGAAGTTATTAAAATAAACATTTTAATTTGCAAGGAAAGCCGTACTGGCGCCATCTAGCGCTAAGGACAAGAAACTACGTTTTCTGTTTCAAAAACTAAACATCTATCTACCCAATAACTCACTTAAGAATTACAATCTATATTTAACTCAAGTTGGTGATGACAATACATAAAAAACAAATGGTGAAACACATGTTAAATGGTTTTGAATTTAGCGCTTAAAACTAGTGAGCCCGTTATTCTATGTTATTGCTATGCTAAAATACAGTCAGTCAAGTAATTGTTTTGGTTTATTTATGGATAAAAAACATTAAGAAAATTGTTAAGTACTTTAGAAATAAAACATAAATATGTAATATTATTTTTTTTTTGTTAAAACAATTAGTTGACATACAGTATATTATATTAGTTCTCAGTCTCCGACTAGATTTTGAGTAGCTTTTGAGACACTACAAATTACAAGGAGTGGCTACATATATAGTTGACATACTGTATATCGAGCTTTTTGAGTTTTGGAAAATTGACTTACAACCGATCTAACTCATATTTCTGTTTATGGAGCTGTCCAAATTTCTCAGTTGCCAGTTCGAGATTAGTGCAGAGAACTGTAGTTTCGTCGATAGCATCCGCATTGCGTTTTGCACTTTTAAAAATTGATCAGAATACTTTTGTTGCTCACTGTCATCAAAGAATACTTACGCCTCAAAGTCGGCTGTGCAATCCTCATTTAATTGGATGAGCACTGGAGCAGCTTCGCATGGCCTAACACTAACAATATTTGTGATTTGTTATTTGAAATACCAAGTATTTTATATACAATATGTTGACCCCAATAATTATTGATTTTTTTTTTAAGCAACTCTCTTGGCAAAAGCCTTTTTTCTTTCGCTCAGTTTTAGTTATGTGAGATTCGAAATAAACACTATTGCGCTTGGTTTTCTTCATATTTTACTCACATTTTATCCTCGTAGAAGAAATCATCATCGTCCGTCAGCATTTTAGCAGTTTTTATTCTATATTTTGAACATATACGGCGATACGGCCTCCAACTATGACGTGAAGTTGGCTGCGACAGATAATCAAAACAATAACAAACAGTGCTGCCAACTTTTTAGTGGAAGAAATAGCTTTTTCTCGCTGTATAGCATCCGAATAATAGCTGAAATTGCGATGCAAAACAGCTACTGGTACCGGTCAAAACAGGGTGGCATTATTGAATCCTAGAATAGAAAAATTACTGATGGTAAAATCGCCTGGCAGCCTTTTTTTCTTATTTAGAGTTTTTAATTATCTTTAAAAATATTATTATATTGCTAAATGAAGTTTACATTTGAATTGTGCGCCTTTCACAAAAGATAAATATGACGTGAAGACAAATAATCAAAACAATTGCAATCGCAAAATATCGATTACAAACGATGAGTGTTTTACAGCACTGTCAGCTACGAAAAATCACTAATACAGTTGCAGCAGCAACTTGTTGCCAAGGCAACCGAAAAATATAAACAACTTTTATTTTGTTGCAATGGATTGGGCCGAAGAATTAAAAATGACAATTAGAAAGGTAAAATTTAACTAATAATAAATACTGTTTATTAATTTTGTGTTGCTTACAGACGACGGCTAGAAAGGGACGTCGTTCCAAGAGTCGTGATATATTAACTGATCAATCACAAGCCGGATCTTCGAGTGCCGCGTCAACACACATGCTGAATAAGGATATATCCATAGATATAACCTTGGATATACACAATGAGAGCAGCAGTCCAACTACTACTACTAGCAGTACATATAATAATGAATTCGATTCGAACCGACCGCCCATAAGACGCGTTTCTGGTGGTTGGGCCGACTCGGGATTAAAGGGACTCAAGTGAGTTCCTCATTTATTCTAAAATTCAAGCTTTTTATATATTTTTGGCTTAACTTGTTTCGGTTTGGTTACATGCTTAATGTATCAATATTGACATATTGATATCGATGCATGAAATTATTGCACTGCTGACAATCTCATCGACACTTATATCTAATGTAGTTATATTTAAAAATTTATTATATATTTTTTTCTACAGATCAAAGAAGAATTCATTTGACGAGTAAGCTATAAGCATTTTGTATATATAACCTTTAATTAACACGAAATTTAGCGAGCGATTTCAGGTAAAGTCAGCTACAAGCTCTATACCTACGGATGATATACCAATCATACCGGATTTGGATGATATAAGAGATGAAATTTTGTTAAACGAAATCGTGGAGCCGCCTTCGTAAGTATAGAGATTGTTTTAAAATCTTTCAAATAACATGCATATATTTATAATTACAATTTAACAGTGCCTCTATTAATCGGGAAGTAACTTTCAAGGAACTGAGCTCGGATTTACTCTCTCAGAATGCGTTTTCAGCAATTGAAGACGTTGATTTATCCATATTGACCCGTTGTTTACAGCTACAGGAAGGACTCGATGAACCCGATGAACTTTGGGAATGGGATAAGCTCTTTACGGAGGTTACAGCTCAAATAAATGCGGATAAAAATTCGAATGTTGGTATGCCGGAGAAAGTGGAAATTGGACCCGACGAAATACCGCCAACAGCTAGGCAAAATTAATTTAACCGATTTTATGTAGAAATATAAAATAAATGCAATATTAAATATTTGAATGTATCGGGAACATCACTATTAAAACTGCCATTCGGCAGAGGGCGCACACAAGCAGTGTTGCAAAGTAACAATATATTATCGTATTGTACAAAATATCGATAGCATAGTCAGAATTTTCCCGTCACTATCCGTCACGGGGCAGTGAAAAACATAAATTTAGACATATTTTAATCTGTGTTAATCGCATTGAAAATCGACTTGAAAAATTGCAAATTGTTGATAATTGTATAATTAACACCAAAATGGCACCGAAAGCTAAAACAGTTAGTATTAAACCCAAGGGACAGGCCTTCAAAGACAAGTCGAAACCCACCGATGTGCGACTGTCGAATATCCAAGCGGCAAAAGGTAAGAAAATTTATGATAATTGTGCAAGGACGCACAGACATGACATAAAATGTGTGCAGAACAGTGATTTATGTTGTAAATGGCATTGGGTGCTACATATTTATTGTTGTTTAGGCAGGTTTCTCAAGAATAAAGCGAAAAACAAAAGCAGTTGCGATTTTTTATATATGTATATACATACATCTAAAAGTAAAAAGCCGGCGTCTCGAAACTTCTTAGGGATGTGACTTGTGACTCATGTGACGCATGGAGGGAAAAAATGGAATTTAATTTATAAATATTACTGTTATAAATATTTGTAGTGTTATAAATATTTGTAGACTTATAAATATTTGGAGTGTTATAAATGCTATTATTATAAGCGGCTTAAGGATGACACTTGCAATTTGTGGTCAACTTCTTAGGGATGACACTTGCCAGTTTGTGACTCATTTGATGATTGGAGGGAAACATTGAGTTAAATTAATTTAGTTTTATTATTGATATATTTTATTTATTTATTTTTTTTTATTATGAAAAATGAAATATAATGATGTATTATGATTGTGATTTGCAGCTGTTGCCGATGCTGTGCGCACCAGTTTGGGTCCTCGCGGCATGGATAAAATGATCCAGGCTGCGAATGGCGAAGTATCGATTACCAACGATGGTGCCACAATTTTGAAGCAGATGAATGTGTTGCATCCGGCTGCCAAGATGCTGGTCGAGCTGTCCCGTGCCCAGGATGTGGAGGCGGGTGATGGCACCACATCAGTGGTGGTCATTGCAGGTGCCTTGCTGGAGGCGTGCCAGAAGCTGTTGCAGAAGGGACTGCATCCCACGGCCATTTCGGACTCGTTCCAGCGTTGCTCCAACAAGGCGGTGGAGATCCTCACAGAGATGTCAACGCCCATTGAGCTGAATGATCGCGAGACACTCATCAAGAGCGCCTCCACATCGCTCAACTCCAAGGTGGTGTCCCAACAGAGCAGTCTCCTCGCTCCCATTGCCGTCGATGCTGTGCTGAAGGTCACCGAACCCGGCAAGGAGTCTGCCGTGGATCTAAAGAACATCAAGGTGATTCAGAGTCTGGGCGGCACTGTCGAGGATACCGAACTCGTTCAGGGTTTGGTCTTCACTAGCCGCTCGGCGGGTACAAATGCGCCCAAGCGCATTGAAAAGGCCAAGATTGGTCTGATTCAATTCTGCATTTCGGCACCCAAGACCGACATGGATCACAGTGTGATTGTCAGCGACTACGCGGCCATGGACCGTGTTCTGAAGGAGGAGCGCTCCTACATCCTCAACATTGTTAAGCAGATCAAGAAGGCCGGCTGCAATGTCCTCCTCGTTCAAAAGTCCATTTTGCGGTAAGATTTTGGGATAAAAATTTCGAAAAATAATATTAAAAGCTTAGCATTTGCGCAAAATGAATTAGGAACACAATTTGAATAAACTGACTAACTCATTCTTATTAAATATATTTGCAGTGATGCTGTGTCGGATTTGGCTCAGCACTTCCTGGACAAGATCAAGTGTCTGGTTGTCAAGGATGTGGAACGCGAGGACATTGAGTTTGTGTGCCGAACTCTGCACTGTCGTCCAATTGCCTCATTGGATCATTTCACAGCCGAAAATCTGTCGAGTGCCGATCTGGTGGAGGAGGTGGCCAGTGGCACCAATAAGTTTGTCAAGATTACTGGCATACAGAACCAGGGACGCACTGTCTCCATCATCTGCCGTGGCTCCAACAAGCTGGTGCTGGAGGAAGCTGCTCGCTCCCTGCACGATGCTCTCTGTGTGGTGCGTTGTCTGGTCCGAAAGCGTGCTCAGATTGTGGGCGGTGGTGCTCCGGAGATTGAGATGGCTCTGCAACTGGCAGCCGCTGCTCAGACAGTCGACGGAGTCGATGCCTATTGTTATCGCGCCTTTGCCGAGGCCCTCGAGGTCATTCCATCCACATTGGCCGAAAATGCTGGTCTCAATCCCATTGCCACTGTCACTGAGCTGCGTAATCGTCATGCCCAGGGCGAGAAGAATGCGGGTATTAATGTCCGTAAAGGCGCCATTACGGACATCTTTGCGGAGAACGTTGTGCAGCCGCTGCTGGTCAGCATTTCGGCCATCACACTGGCCACGGAGACAATTCGCTCCATTCTCAAGATCGATGATATTGTGAGTAATCAGGGTTAACTTCTTTTATAATCCCCTACACGAATGCCGAAAATTACACAAAACAGCTAAATTTGGTAATGAAAATAGGGTAGACAAAATTAGGAATTCGTTAATAAGAAAATAAAAGTCATGATAAATGTTAGGAAAGAACACCAAATTAGGAAAATTGTTATTAGAGATAAAAAAAGGGAAAAAAAATATTTTGAAGATAAAAATTAGAAGACAATACTGAAAATATGTTATTAAAAACCGGATAATTTAGAAAACCAAAATTGGAAATTCTTTTATTAGGATATAAAAATTATGAAAGTCTTAAATTAGGAAAATAGTAGTTAGGAAATACAAATTTGGGGAAAAATATTGGGAAAATAAAAGTTAGGAAAGTTGTTAGAAAACAAAAATCCGGAGCCCAGAGTTAAAAAACTCTGTAAAAGGAAAATAAAACATTGGATAAATAAGAAAATTAGCATAGTCCAAAATTAGGAATATTTTTATTAGAATATAAAAGTCAGGAGACCAGAATCACTAATGTTGTTATTGTAAAATTTTCGGCATTTGTATAAGGAACCTTCTTATATACAATATAATTATTATAATGTTGACTGTTTCTTCTTTTAGGTCAACACCTTCAGCTAAGCAGTGAAATTGTCTTCAAGGTCTTCAAGAGTCCAATTGTGTATTCGTGCACTCTCGGCTGCAACACGATCTATTCTTATTTTCTGCATTTTCATATAACACCCCAAAAAAACAATAATACACATTAACAAACACATAAAGCGGCTGCACTTAAGCACCAAATTGAATAAAATTCACATTACATACACTATGCCTTACACCTTTATATCTATTTAATACCTAATCATTTACATATGTATTGCGCTTTGTATTAAAATCGACATTAACTTGGAAGCTGTCTACAAGAAGGCCACAAAACAAAACAAGAGTTATGATTACAAATGTTAACAATATAAATAAATGCGGTGGAAATATGTTATGGAAACTTGGAATACACCAAAAATTCCTATTTTAGGTGTATTGAGCGGTATCAGTCAAAAACTTCTATGTCCGATTGATATAATATAGATCAGTTTTAATTCTTTTTTTCATTTTTTAAATAAAAGTAACAAGATTATTATTTTGTTTATTTTAAAAATTACAAACATGAATTATTCAGTAGCTTTTCTTTTAAAAATCAAAGATAGGAGCGTTTTCTTTTGTTTTGGCATTTTTTAGTACTTATATTGGTATTTTTTGCCAACTGAATATTTATATTCTTTAAGCGAATGTGAGTTATCTTTTTAAAATTTATGTCCATCTGATAGATTTGCCATTCACAGCGACAAGTCGTATAATAATGGTGCTGCCAGATTTGGAGAATGAGAAGCCAAGCGCTTAAAGGGCGCTAAATTTAAAATAAGCATACAAATTTGCCTAAATTACAACTTTTCTTTCAAGTGAACCTCACAAAAATTTTAATGATATTTTAAAATCAGAAACTTAATGTTTCTGTTATAATTTATTATAGTGACTTCTTTCCGCAGCTTTAATATATTTTTGGAAAACATTTTTATAACTAAAATTAATCTCATCTTCTTTTTCTTATCACCATCAATTTATCTGATGTATATGAGATATTCTGTCACTAAAATTTCAAAGGGTTTAGTTTTTATAAATTTTTATGACTCCATCCAAACTATTGAATTTCGTAGATTTTCATCCCATTTTTGTGTTGTTGTTTGTTTGGCATTCCTTTGTTGTGCGTGTACACTGATAAAAAAAGGTTCTACAATCAAGATTTTGGTCTCAGAATTTCGATTTTTGGAAATAAGGCCAAGCTCTTAAGAATAAAATAAAAATTTCTTATATTTTCAAGACCAGAAATAAATATAAAAGAATAAATGTTGTTTTATTTTGATATAAAGAGTGGGATTTTAACTCGCGTTTTGAAACTGAAGCGACGACTCAAACAAGAGTTCAGAAAATATAAATTTATTTTATTCTTATTTATAAAATTGTAATCTTTTTAGATGAATATTCTAAGTCTTAAAATTATTTTAATTTTGAAATGAAATATGTGCGATGAGGGTTTTTGATATAAGTATAAGTTGGTATTGTTTTTTGCAGTGTAAATAAAAATCACTTGATGCGAATTTTATGATGTGCGTTAAATGATTAAACCACTTGAAAGGGTCTCAAATTGTCAAGAAGAATCGACGAGCCGTTTTCTTAGCCCCATTTTGTTGTTGTTGTTTTACAGGGGTTTCGTTTACACTTGAATCTTCTCCTGTTCTTCCCCGTCTTGACCGGAAGTTTTTGGCGCGTGTTAGTTAATTAAATGTGTAAACATGTCAAAAAGCAAAGAGTAAAAGGATAAACCGTGATGGTGTTGATTTCAGTTCAGTTCACGCCCTAAATTCCATTGTCCTCGGGGTTGTTTCCTTTGATTTTTGAGTACAAAAGTTTTCCAACTAATTGGCTGACAGTCTGAGCATGTCCAAATGGGAGTTTGAGTCTCTTTTTTAGGGTTGTGTGAGTAAATTTGCATTCCATTTTCCATTTTGAACTTGGAAAGGCCATTTTTTTAATTCAGCCATTTAAAAATTCGCCCTGGTTGTTTTGTGGCATACTTTTCGGCTTGGTGGTTAAAAATCTTTGTACCATTAAATTTTGTAAAGATTCCTTTTTTTATGGCCCACAGCAGCAGTTGCCACATTTTGTTGGCTGTTGTTTGACTGCCAGTTTGTTTGTCCTTGGGATCCAGGACATTGTCGTCCAGAGATTCGCATTTGTTTGTATTCGCAAATATTGAATTTGCGCTTTTTCAGAGCTAGTTATTTGCTCCACCATGTCCCACACTTTACAATTTCAATTCCATTTTTTACTCAATTCTCTTGTCGTTTTCTTATGTATGTATTATACTACTAACTTACAGTCAGCGAAAAAAATCGTACTACAAGTTTATACAGTCATAATAAATTTATTCATATATTATTCATATAAAATGAAAGTAAAATTACAATCATTTAATTTTATTTGTCAATTTAAAATTTCATAATTAGTAAAACATTATATCATATTTCAAATGTTCCCAAAAGTTTATTCAATTTCAAACAAAATAAGTATGTCTCGTATTCTATATTCGTATTCTATGTTCTTAAAAATATATTTTAAAATAAAAAGGTTTGTTATTTAATAGGAATGATGAAATTTACATTATAATATTATATCTATAAAGATAAACTATATTCTTATTTACTTTTTAATTGTTTATTTATTTGCATTTAATTTTTATATATCGCGTAGTTTTGTTTCAACTTAAAATCAACTAATTTATTTATAATTTTAAGAATTAAGTTTGTTATTTAATTAGATTTTTTTAAATTTATGATATCTATTTAAATTACCAAGTTACATATTTATTTCTAAGTGAAAATGTTCTCTTTAAATAGATTATTATAATTTAGAGCATTTTTCGTTGAGTGTATGTATGTAACATATTTTTCTTTGTTTCGTTTGATTGTTTGCTTAATTTCTGCGATTTTTTGCTTGGCACAGAAAATAAAACTTGTCTTTGTAATTTTCTTTGTTGCTCATTTCATATTTTCATTGTAATTCAATTGAGGTTTTTTTTTTCATGCTGTTGTTTTTGGCCAAATGTTTGCACAAGTCCTGTATTCACTTGACGACAACAAGGGATAAAAAGGGGTGTGGCATACGCCCCTATGCTCTGTATCTTGTTCGTGTTTTATTCCTTTCGCAAATTGAAATTCAAAGCAACAAATTCGCAAGCAATCACGCAGAAACTTAACATATGTTGGCCATATAATTTCCCAGCCCCTTTCCATTTGCTCTCACATCAATTGGCAACAGTCCACAGAGACATTTTTTTTTTTATCAAGCAGAAAATGCTCCTCAATTTTCAGCAATTTCCCTGCCTCAAATAATTCAAAGACGATGGCAGTAAAGCCATTATAAAGATCATTTGCTCTTTTTAAACATTTAATAAGCTTTATCAAAAAATTCGCTAAACACATAAGTGGCAAAATAAAATCTGGGCCGAGAGAGAGAAACAATTTTTGGCTGTAAAAATAAAATAAAGCGTAAGACAAACTTAATTTTCGTTAGCCCTGGCAGCTGGTGTGATTAATGATTTGAATGGTTTGCAACACACACAAATGTATTATGAAAACGCATTGGAAAATTTCATTAAATTGTTATAAATGAAGGCAGCGAGTGTTTTGTATGAAATGAAACATTTCTCAAAATGAAATTCAATTTGCAAATGCAGTCGAGGCAAGTGAAATCTATCAAAGAGCTCAAATCAAATCTTTGGCTGCCGATCTGCCCCTTTTGACCCAGCCCCCTTTCTCCTTTCCCTTCCCCTTTACCATCACCAGCTGCCACATGCCGCATGCCACAAATAATAGCCTGCAGCTTTCATTCCTAATCCCAATTTCAATCGTTGAATCGGCCTTCTGTTTGACCAGTTAAATAACCAAGGGGCATGTGGCAAGAGGCATGTGGCAGGCGACTGGACATTTTGAATATGGCCTGAAAACTCAAAGCGATTTCGTTTTCAGTTCTCCTTCTGCAACCGACTGATAACATTCAAGAAACGACGCTCTCGACTTTCCCCAATTAAATGTGAGTGCTCCTGTGTCTGATGTCCTTAAATTCACTTCTATTGCTTTTGGAACAGGAATATCCTTTGAGTAGATACAGCATTGCTTCAAGGCTCTGTAGAAATACTTTTGATGTATGTAGAGCCAATAAAGAGGGTCTAATTTGGTTTAAAAAGAGACATTAACCTCTAAGCATTTGAATATATACTCCAAAAGATGAAGTTATTTTTAAAAAGCTAAGAAAATAATAACTTTTTTGTGTAGGAAATATCGACCATAATTTCAGATGCTGTCAGTCGAAAAAGTTGAATCGAGCTATGGGAAAAATTTGAAAATTTTAATATAATTTTCATAACATTTTCACTTATGCAGTTCTTATATATATTATTATATTAGGGGCATATAGAAATCATTATAGTTCCTTTTGAAAGCACGAAACTTGAAAGTGATTTCTAAAAAATAGCCTAGTAATAATATGAAGATTTTTTGGAAAGTAGTAAATAGCACAATAAGAATGGGGGTTTATTTTACACACATATAAATACTCATGGGTGCTATCTATCCAATCTGTTGGCTCAAGGTCCTATAGATATGTAGATCCTTACATTGTTTCACATATAATTAAAGGTGCATTGAATTTATAGCCTATGTTTTATTTGTTGATTTCAATTTAGCTTTTTTGTTTCCAAGTTTTGTGAATGACCCGAGATAACTCACAACTGCGACACAACATAAAAGACTCTACAACAACAACAACAACAACAACTACACGAAGAACAACAACTCGAACACCAGATGACATAACGATGTGTGAATTTATGGCATAAACCCTTTTTATCCCACTCCAACACATTTATTCACTGGAAAAAAGTAGAGCTCGAGCTAAACGAATCAGAGAATGGCACCATCTAAAGTCGCTTACCCCTTGCCTAAAGACAATCAGGGGTAAGGGTTGGGGTTAGGGTTAGGGGATGGGCTTTGAGGCGGTCGAAATGGATTTACACGCTTGCCTCAATATACAAATAAGGGTTTCATTCGGTACGGCTCGGTATGGTTCGGTGTAGTTCGGTGTATTTCTGTTTGCTGTGGCTCAGATGCCATGTTAAATGTCGCCGGGCCCTAAGATGAAGTGATTTCTTATCCAGCAAATCCAGTTCCGAGATTTTCAACTAAACCCAACAATGCGAAAGGGGTGGGTGCGGGTCTTTTCAAAGCGGGAGTTTATTAAAAAATTGTGTGTTTGCGCTTGGCGCGTGTCCTGTCCGGATGGGATACTTGGGTACGGAATCAGTTAACTAAATATGTACTTAAATATTTATTTAGGCAGCTTCTAATGAGATTCAAGTGTGTTTGGCACATGGACAGGACTGGGATCACCTAATTGAATTATAAACTAAAGCACGGTATTTAATCGTTATCCCTAAAGTACGACGTTACGTTTTAAAAAATTTGGTATAGGCTTTTCCATATGAGCAGGGAAACCGAAACAAATATAGGTTTGTTTTTCCCCCTAGAGGGGATAATATTTTTTTTTAAGACTTTAATAAAATTAATAAGCAGAATATATTTAAATGCCAAATAATGATTAAAATGACATTCCGTTTGAAAATCTATTTAGTTTTGATCAAGTTATGACAGTTGGAAGTTGGACAACTCTTTGACCTAGCAACTTTACCACAACCGTACCGGTACAAGCGTTTTTGTATTCGGTTCTTGACAGAGAATTTTCATTTGGTTACGGTTAGTTTCGGTTAACGGTTCCGGTACCGGCTCCGATGATATTCCCTGCATATGAGTATGTATAACTTTGTCAGAGCTTGCCCGATTTCCTTGTGGAGATCCTTTTGATCATTATTTGGTCATAGGTCTCTGACTCTGTGCTGATTTGGTTTCGGTGCTTAAATTTAAATGCATGAGAATTTCAGTAACAACACAATTTGTCGTATGTTTTTTAATGATTTTTATTGAAATTTTTGTGTGTTTCTCAGTGTGAGTGTTAAGATCTAAGTATTAAGATCAATTTACAATTGGACATCGTACAACAATATCTTTAAAATATATGGGTATAGTTAGAAGTATAGTTATAGGTATATTACATAGTTGTATTTCTAATTCTTGTATGTTTTATATATATAATAATATGGTTGATAGATTGGCATGCTGGACACACACTTATTTATCGATAGTATTTAGATAGGTTTCGATAGGAAACTCTAGGAACTCTACGTAGTTGCAATACTGTGCCTAATATATGTATATGTAATCGTAAATTCGTAATGTATGCTGATACGACTCTCTATAACCTAAGTGGGGGGAATTTGGGGAGGGAGGATTACGATATGCTGGAAGATTTGGAGGCGCCTTTAAAATATACATATACAGGTGCGAATTATTCGCCCGAACTGACTGAGCTGCCACAAAGGGAATTCGCCTCGAGGAGCACATGACCATTGGACATGTTCAGGGCCTGTGGAGGATAACCAAAGGCATGACTGCTTAAGGGGGTTCCCGTGGGACTGTCCAGGTCCAGCGAGGGATTAATGCGTTTCTCCTTCTGCCGTCGATTGCAGAACCAAACCCGGACCACCTCCTTGTCCATGTGCAATCGCTCCGACAGCTGATTAATTTCCTCGGAGGTGGGTTTACAATTTAGGACAAATGCCTGCTCCAGAGCACCTCGAATAGTCGTCTCAATGGAGGTGCGTTTCTTGCGTCTGCGTCCCAAAATACTTTCGGGTGTGCTCGACAAATTGGTGGTCATGGTGTTGATATTGAAGACACCACCACCAGACTTGGCCACACTGCAATCCGCATCCTCCAACCACTTTTGCAACAGCGGCTTCAGCTTGCACATGTTCTTGAAGCTCAAATTAAGTGCCTCAAAGCGAGAGATTGTCGTCTGGGAGAAGTCATTGCCATAGAGTTTTCCCATGGCCAGACCGACATCTCCTTGGGTGAATCCCAGTTTAATGCGACGCTGTTTGAAGGTCTTGGCGAATTGTTCCAGTTCCTCCAGATCGGTGGTCTCCTCCGGCGATTGCTCCAGCTTGGTTGCCATCACAGCGGCCACAGTGGCGCCACCTGGCGTTGGCTTAGGCGTGCTGTGGCTGGATTCCCTGTAAGAATATAGAAAAGTATTACTTAGAATCCGAAAATTTGAAAATGAAAATTGGTAAAACATAACTAGGAGGGATTTAATTTGGAATACAAATTAGAAAACTGAAATTGGGAATTCTGTTATAAGGAAATAAAATTTAGGAAACAAATATTGGAAAGAGAAAAATTTGGAAGGATCGAAATTGGGAATATTGTTATTAGGGAATTCAAATTGGGAAACCAGAATAAGATATTGTGTTATCAGAATATAAAAATTTGGATAAAAATATTGTGAAGATAAAAATCAGGAAAATTCTTATAAGTAAGTTAAAAATAAGGAAATAAAAATTAGGATAACTTTAATGAAATATTTTTTAATTTTTGATTTCCTAATCTTTATGCTTTGAATATTTCTCTTAATTAAATTTCTTTATTTATGATTTCTTTCTTTCTTTCTTGGTTTTGGTTTTTTAAAATTTAATTCTTAGTTTTTTTTTTTTAAATGTTCGGAATTCTCAAAAAGTACCTGTGATTGTTGTTGTGGTTGCTGGGAGTATTTGGTGTTAAGACGGCGGAGGAGAAACCCAATGCGGTGCCAGCTAACGAATTTGGTGGCGTGCGTTGTTGTTGTTGTTGCGACTGTTGTTGTTGCTGTGGATCGGTGGCACGTGCCACAGGACTCAGCGATGGACTGCGCAACGGAGATTTGCCCAGTGGCGTGGAATAATGTCGACCGGAGGGAATTTCAATGGGTGGCAGCTCTACGCGCTGTTGCTTCAACTGTTGCAAGGCCTGAAATTGCGCCAGCGCTTGCAACGAATTCTGCAGCAGAAACTGTGTGGCCAGATTCGGGTTGGGAAATGTATCCGGCGCCAATTGACGCACCATTTCAATGTAACTGTGCAGTTGCAACTGCAGCGCCTGTTGCATATTCTCAGGTCCAAAATTTAAAGCTGGCAGCGCTGCCACCTGTTGTGGTTGTGGCTGTGGTGCCAGTGGTGTTGCCATTGGCGCCTCAAGTGCCAAACGCTTCGCTGCTGCTGCTGAATCTTCCCTTGCCAAATTCAGCACCTCATCCTCTTTATCGGCATCCAATTGTCGTGCGTTGCGTTTGCGGCTCAAATTTTGTGGCGCCTCGCCTTCATACTCCTCCTCCTCTTCCTCTTCTAGATAGCTCTTGCCGCAGTCTGCAAAAATAATAGAAAGAAAGGCAAAGAAATTTGCGTTATCTACAAGTTCAACTATTTATAAACATGTTTTGCCTTTTTGCTTTTCAATTTTCCAATTCAATGAAGTTTAACTAGCCTGCGTCGCATAAACTGACCCCCCATTCCCTCATACCACCCTTTTTAGTACCCCTCCCTGTAAACGTAGCATGTTTTCAATATTTTTGCTATTTTAAGGCAAATTTTATTCAATCTTCCAATTGAATGCTCCTTTGCTGTGCCTCGTCCTGCGGTTGCCGATAGACGCTCAAGCGGAAGGGTTTCTGCCCAAAAAACTTTCCCCCTAACCCCTCTCCCACTCCTTTTCTCCCTTTCTCTGCTCCTCTTCTTTAACGACACAATTTTGCGCATTACCCAAAACTCAATCATGCATAATAATTGAAAAAATCGACGGAAAACAGGAAGATTTCATTTTTGAGACTTTTCATTTTGAAATCTGACAGCAGCTCAAATTTCATAATATGTCATAGAAAAATTTATTGATTTACAGCCTTAAGAATTGCCTAAATTTAGCAAGAACTTCCGGTTTTGTAAGATAATCCTTTCAAGACATCAATTAAAACAAGTTCCTTGCAGCATATACCAAAAACAATTGAATCTCATTACATAAATTGCTCTGAATACTCTGTAAATGTGTGTAATGCAGGGTACATTAGAAGAAGAATTTGTATTTATAATAAATCCAACTTAAATCTTAAGATGTGCTCATTTTGACACGCTTAAAGTAATCAATTTATTTTCTATTAAATTATATTGATTTTTAAAAAGGAATTTAGCCCTAATAGAAAATAAATTTACAGATTATAAAAAATTTAGTTATAAATAAAAACAATGTTTTTAATTAAAAAAATTAAATAATAATGTTATAAAAAATATTTACTTGAAATAAAAAATACTATTAGTATTTGTTTTTTTTTTTTTTAATAATTTCTAGTTACTTTTTATTCCAATTGTAACTCAAATTTAAATCAAGTTGTTAATCCTCTCATAATATTTTGTATGTAGCTTCAGACGATTTCATTAAATGATAGTTTTAAGCGGCTTCTGGCCGTCACTTTGTCATTTTGTCAGCTTTCGAGCTGGTTAAGGGATTAGACAACTGAATTCTTATTTATTTTGATTTTTTCCGAATGCGGGCGTTGGGTAAAAAAGTTTAAAATACGCCTAAATGTATGTGGGCAGCTGTTTTTATGACTTTGATTGTGAGCGGAGAGAATCGAGTAATATAATTAGCGGGAGACGCAGTTAAAACTCAGTCAGAGAGCTCAAAAATCGCTGCTTTATAAGGGTTATACGGTCTACAAAATGTTCATTGTAAAATCTGTAAACACCCTCCCCTCGGGGGTTGCAACCCCCGGAAAAAATGTTCAACAAACAATTCGTTACAATTGCAAACAATTTGGAATGCACGAGTTGAGGATTTAACAATTTAACATTTTCCATAGAATGTTTTGGGGAGCGAGATTTTTGAATGCAAGTTGCGATTGGTAGGAAACTTGCGAGTCGGAAAAAAAGGGTTTTTTTTCGCCAGCCACAAAGGGCTGCAAGTTGCATTGTTGCAAGACGGAAAGTCAAGAAGTAACAACAACTATTATTGCAGTTGCAGGCGACACATGCAGCGACTAACTGAACAAATTCAAACCCGAATTCGAGTCCGAAACTGAAACAGAATTCGAAACCAGGTGGATGCTTAGCAGATGTGCTGTCCTGTTTCTGGCCGGGATGCCACACAATGGCAATGTGTGAATGTGTTGCACTCTCATATGTGGCACTCTCTTGTCTCTGTTGCATTTAGGGGTTGCTGCTTGCCACGGGGTGTCCTCTTCTTTCTTTTTGGGAATGCAACAAATGTAAAGTGCGTTGCGATTTATGGGAAAGATATAAAATGTGCCAAAAACTGAATATGCCCCATGCCCAGTACCAATTCAATCCAATTATAAATCCTACTATCTAAAGGATCTATTTAAATACTCTGCATAAATTAGGCAAAATCACAGTAGATTATTAAGAATTGTAAAAATGCACTTAAGATACTTTAGATCTATTGAATGATAAGGAAATATCAAAGAAATTATATTTAAAGGAGGTACTGCAAACAATACAGAAACAGATCGGATAGGGAATACACGAATAATAAATGTATATTTGTTGCCTACGGGCAATTAAAAAGCTATTTTTAAACTAAGGGAAAATGTGTTGAATCTGAACAATTTTTACTGAAACTTTGTAGTGGAAAGAGCTTATAAATTGAATGACTTTAGAGACCAATAGTTTGTGTAATTTTAGCAGGGATCAATCGGTGTAGTTCTTAACAAAACTTTAGATTTAAACTACTACGAAATAGTTAAGAAACTGTCTAAAATATATTTTAGCTATGGGTGTTATGTTAAGACTTAGAAGTGAGGAAAATTTTGTAATATTATAGAACCCTTTTGTCTATACGCTTACTGAAAAGGGTTAACAGGATAGTCATAGCAGCAACCTTATAAAGTAAATAATATTCAGCTCTTCTTAACTTTTTTACTCCATTATAATTGAAAGTTTCTCCGGCTAACTTAAAACGCCCCCGGAACACCCTTTTTCACATTCAAAAAACGCAAAACGCCCTCTTAACGCCCCAAAAGGTAAAGCACACTTCAAGTGGCCAATCAAAAAACCGCTGATTATATAATATCATAATTTTTTTTTGGGTTAGGGAAATTACCCTATCGAAAAGGACAATTAGCTGCACGCAACCTAATCCTTTGGCATACCCTTTTTTTTAAATGTGGCTAACGGAAGAGGCGTTGAATTTGAATAACAAGCAGAAGTCAACAAGTGGCAGAAAGAAGCGTAACCCTAAGGGTTACCGTTACGCTCTGAATTTGGGTTACGGACAGGAGGAAGGGTAAAAGTGTGAGGTAACCCCTTTAATATTTGGCACACGCTTTACACCTCAGCGCTATTCAAATGATATGTTAAACAGGAAGCAACAGTTGATTGGTTGTCCTTTATTTTTTAATAGGCAGCAACCCTTTTTTTATTCAAGTTCTTTCCTTGTTGTGACATATTTAAATATGCACCCTTAATGTGACCTCACTTAATTTGCGTGTAAACCAATAAAATGCAAGTCTAATTGTCCGACTGCTTTTGATATGGCAACCCTGTTAATTTGTGCTCTATTTAAATGAGGGTTGTCATTTAAATTTTGAATCTCAACGAGGGTTGCCAAGTTATGCGAGTTATGCATGTTTTTGCATAGATTATTTACAGTTTGTTATGGTTATGGAGAGGGAGAGGGAAAATAGAGGCTAGGGAGAGGGAAAGGTCCTGTTTTAGGGTCGCCGCTGTTATATAATTGTTGCAACAATCATTTAAATGCGCAGTGAAGAAGACAAGAGAATTTACATTTTGACAAATTGTTATTTTTGTTGTTTATTTGCATCGAGGGTCACGCGGGGGTTCAAAAGGGGGTCAAAAGTGTCAATGTGTATGTGACTATGTGTGTGCATAACCTTTTGCATATTTTAGCCGAGGGTTGTTCTGCTTATTGTACTTATACCATACCGTTGTTGCATTTTATACACAATTCTAGGGTTGCAACTGCCCATTGTAGTGGGTGTCGGATATTCTGAGTTGAGTTCAGTTGAGGGTTCAATTCGGCGAAATTTTGCGAAAACATTTCTAAATTAAAAGTGTTTTGTTATGGTTAAAAGTTGAAGTTATTGAATATGTGGATTTTAAAATAAGAAAGAAAGCATGGAATTATTAATGGAATGGTTTAATGGAAAATTTTACCATTTTTAATGAAGTAAATCCATTTTTCTCTATTAAAAAGACTTTTTCTCTTCTTCGCTTTAAAAAAAAAAAAATTAATTCTTGAAGTTTCTAATTTTCGAAATCTTTAAACTTTCGCCTTAAATAAGAATTGAATAATTATTAAACCAACGAACTGCAATTATTTTATTTCAATATTCTGAGGAACTATCAAAATTTTTATATTTTTTTTTTCTTGTGAGATTTATTTTTCTTTTTAAATAAATATTGATTTTCATTTCATCTGCTGTCCTTTCTTAATGTATCTAATTCGCCAACAAATATCATTATTTGAGACAACCCAATGAGTTGCATGGGTGAAAGGCAGGCTGCATTTTAGGGGCACACTTTAGTCACGTGCGGTGGCAGTTGCAGTTGAAGCACCTACCTAAGGCCAAGTCCGCTTGCCACAAAACAGACACTCATGCCGAGCCTCATCCCGAGGCATTTGGGGTTGCATAAAAACCATAAACCTATAAAATTCCTGAACCCCGAGCTATATAAAAGAGACACACATCAATAAATGGCAACGTCGCGTCGCGTTTCGTCGTGGCTCGTGTGAGTAATCAATGTTGCCACAAAGTAGCCACGTTCCGAGACACAAGACACGAGACCAAAAGGCGACCCTACTATAGCTACTACTATTTTTGGGACATGTCTGCTGAATATTGGCAAAGGATTACGAGCATACCTGATAGAGATCGTAGAGGTGATGGCGGTGTCGGTTCCGTGGTCGCTGAGTCGGACATGTGTCGCAAAACTGTAAGGAATATAAAGATGCAGTTGCTGTGGTTAGTTTTCTATTTTATAAATTTTTCAAAGAAATTTCCTATGCATAACAAACCCAACTAACTGATTATTATTGACTTGACTATTGATTAGAGAGAGAGAGAGAAAAAAATGCAGAACATGCAAATGGCACGTTTCTTATTATATATTCTGCAAGTTGCAAGTACACTCCGAAAAAAAACAAGATTTCCCTAAGGAGTATTCAATTACAATACATAAATTGCACATAATATTTATTTTAATTTTTAAAATTAATTCTCACACGCTTTTATGATAAAATTACAATTACTATTCGCTTTTCGCAACAAAAATCTTCAAATCAGATTTTTCTGGGATACTTTAAGTACGTTTTGGGATTAATTTAAGTCTGTTAAAGATTGGAACTTACACAATTATCTTGAACATATCTCAAAATATAATTGTACTATGTAAAATTGTTGAAAATTCAATAAAAGCTGCATTAATTCAAGTACGGACGTACCTACTTTTAAAATGGCATATTTTTTTGAGTGTACAGACAAGATGGGGAGTGTGTGTGTTGAGTGTGTTAGACACAGACAGAGAGACACAGTGACTGCCATGGTCATCGTCTGTCCATTTGCTTAGCTCGTAAAATGTCCATTAGTATTTACGGTTCTTATAACGTGGCATGCAAAAATTCTATCTACCCGTATTGCCCCTGTCGCCCATGTTGCCCCTGTTTCCCCCTCTTTGAGTGGTGTCCTGTCCGACGTTGTAAACTTTTTAAGGTCCTTTACTTTATGTCTGACAAATGGACAGAACACAGAACACACTTGAAAATGGTGATGAAATCATCAGCAACTGTCTTTAAATATCATTTCAATGTTCAATTCCAGAATTGGGAAGATGGAACTAAAAGTTTCTTAAAGATACAATATTATACAAGTTTTTGTAATTTAAATTTAAAAAGTTCTCAAGAGCTTAATTTTTTTTAAATGACGCATTAAGCTTCTTCAAGTTTATTTGTAAATCATAATTATTAATAAGATTTTAATTTAGAAATTGAACAGCTATAGAAACCTTTAATTATTAAATTATTCCAAATGAAACGATCATAAAATAATGATATTAAAATAAGTTACTATAAGAAGTCAATATGAAATTCTTCATAATTTTTTAGACTATTCTAATCTTAATAACTTTTGTTTCAATGAAAAAAACTAATTACTTTAAATACTTTTTATTTTCAATTTATTTTTTTTGAATATAATACAGTTTTGTTCTATTTTTCCTAACCCCTTGTCCCGTCTTTTAGTGAGTATTCCAAATCCAGGATTTATGCAAACACACAGACATTCACACATTCATCCTGTCCACCCTGTGGATGGTTTTTTGTATGCCATTTTCGGGTTTTTTGTTTTGCAAAGTAGATATTAAATTTATAGCTCCCTCGGGGCGTAAACAAAGTGTGGCGCATCCTTGACGACACACACTCACACACACAAATATATACACTTGCCAAAAAAAAAAGAAACATATTTTTACGACAATATATTGTAGATGGAATGTTTTGGAATCCTTGTGCATCGCATTATAAATATACAGATTACGACATTGGACATTCTAGGACCACTGTGTGTGTGTGTATATATGTATGTAAGTGTGGTTAGTAATGGGTTTTTGGGTTGCTTGGGCTTTTGGACTTTTGCTTCTGTGTTTTTAGTTAAGGAGGGAGCTGACAAGGATGAAAAGGGAGGCTTATCTCCAATGTCCACCGTCCAGAGTCTCTCCCTTACCATAGGGTGATTACAAGTGGCATTAGCAGGCTCTCAACTGATCTGCATGTTCGACTCTATGGAAATTATGGGTTTTTTTTACCTTGGTCCTTTTCTTTTGCAATTAAAAAGGCAATGGTCAGTCGGCATATCCTTGCACACCTTCGGCTTAAATGTAATTACACAAAATTTGGCTTTTGTGGCAAGGAAAAATGGAAAAATTAAGGAAAAATTGCACGCCTCAAACAGAAAATAAAAAAAGGCGCATCTTCTTTTTTTTTATGTCCCTCTTTTTAGGGACATATGCATGATGTGTAAGAAAAAAAGGAGAAAAACAAAAAAGGAACATTTTTCTTTTGTGTGGTGAATGCAAAATACCTGAGAGACGAGGTCCGGTTCTTGGGACAGGTAAAAAGGACACGGCCCGAATGCAAATGTAAACAATGTAAATGATCTCACGCTCCGTGGGGGGAACAAGGATGCAAGGAGGCAAGGATATGCGGCAGCATCAGCTGCAACATCAGCAGCAGCAGGACATCTCATGATGCCGAATCAAAACTGAAGCAAATGCCATGAAATTTAAGATCTTGATAGGGAAATTCTATGCCTATACCTTACAGGACACTACTCGACCTTACAGGACACTTCTCGGGAGTCGGCAGTTGTAATGTGAGGGCGTACCTCATTGTAATCATCGGGCATTGTTGCAAGCACCGAGCGAAAGTGAAAGTCACAGGTGAAAGAACTGCAAAAAGACACTAAAGCTTATGTTTTTTTTTTAAGTTTAACAGCCCAATAATATATTTATTTATTTAAGTAACATTTGTCTGAATTGAAAATCTTTAACCTGTTCTAGTTTCATTCCGAAAATATTTTGAATTCACTTTTAATAGGTGAATTTAAGTCTGATAATGTAAAAAAAGATAAATTTAAAAAGTTAACCCAAATGCAAAATGAAATCCCATACAATTGGATATGAAAACATACTTAAAAAATTCATTCTAAAATTAAGTATTTTAAAATTGAATTTTATTACTATTTTTTTCCAGTGTAATTTTAACAATACACAGAAACATTTTTTTTTTTTTAATTTTTACTTATGCTAATTAGTTTGATATAAATTTAAATCCTACATGTGTTGTCTCTTTGTTGTTGTTGCTCCTTTTCAACATTATCCGTTTCTTCCCTTGTTGTTGTTGCAGATGTTGTTGTTGTTGTTGCTGCGTTGTCATTCCACAAACGACGTTGTTGTTGTTGTTGCTGTAGCAGCATCATTTTATTTGATTTTTATTTTACTTATTTAATAAACACGCACAAATTCAATTAATCACTTGCACTTTCTTCGTTTTTTTAAACATATGTAAATCTGAGAAATGTCAAATGTACTGTGCGTGTATTAGTAAGTGTGTGTGTGTGTGTGTGTGTAAGTCTGTTTAATTTGCAGTGTTGCAATTCGCCTTAAAATGTCTTTTTTATTAACATTAACTATCAATTAACATGCATTTCGAATAAAAGTGCGACATTTACATTGCTGTAACATTTATTTGAATTTAACGTTGTCTGTTGTCGCGCTGTTATGTTAATGTTAAACGAACCGACTTCGTTGACTTGCCGAATGCAACTGACAGCGACAAACGACAGCGACAAACGACTAACGACAAAACGGTACCCAATGCTGCAGTTGCTGCAGTGTGTGTGTGTGTGTGTGTATGCTTTATGATTTGCAGCAGCGAGCTGTTGTTGTTGCTGCTCCTTTTGCCTAGTCTGCTTTGTTGCTTTGCACTCAACATTCTCATACTCTCACTCACACACATATTTGCTTATGCCGTCGCACTCAAACTTCAACTCAACTCAAAAGCAGCAATCAACCCTGCACCGTTAGACATACGCTGAGTGTGTTTGAGTGTGGAACGCATTCGGTGTCATTGCCTGCATTCTGATTAGACTAGACGGTCATTGTTGTTGTTGCACCTTCCCCTCTCTTTTCTGTATATTGCCTGCATTAGCATAGTGAAATGGTGTGGCCAGTTTATGTACTGTGTGTGTGTGTGGAGGTATGCCATGCAGTTATAATACATTGTGTGTGCACATAGTTCTCTTTCTCTTATTTGCATATCTCTACACATGGATCATAATTAAGAGCGCACACATACATACATCGATGCATGCCCAAAGGAGTCTGAGTGTGTGTGTGTAAAGGTGTTTGGGCTTATTGGAGCTCTGTACATAAACTGACAATGTACATATGTATGTATATCGAGTTATGTACATATGTGTTTTACTTTGAGTTGAATGCAGATATATGCTACATTTTAGGACCGTTAGGTATGTACGTATGTACATTAAGTATGCACATTGGGGAAAGTTTTTAGGTGATTTAAACTAAAAATTTATCATTTGACCCTAATATTTTAAGCATTAGAATGTGACTTTAATGATATCAATTTTGAAATTCTTCATTTAATATCTTTTCGAAAATTTTAAGATCTCTTATTTGATATCGTAGTAAAGAAAAATAGTTTCAGTTGATTGAAACCTCATTAAAATGATGTGGAATACTAAAATTAAAGCTCTTTCTGTAATTAATTGATATAAATATATCAGGCCTGTTCCGATTTTCAATTCCTATTTTAAAGGAATTCAGAAAAAACTTAAGTAAATCAAGTCAAAAAGAATTTCATAAGCTAATAAATTTCTAAATAAAATTAGAGCACGTTATAGATTTTAACTTCCTTTAAATATTGCCAAAAGTGAAAACCGGATCAGACCTAAATATATATATTTTTTGGCTTGTTGGTGCCACTGTGCCAAAATCAGGAATATTCGGGGATCCCATAATATTGAACATTTCGATGTTATTATATAAACACAAGACCCATTCATATAAACATCAGAGCAGACATTGAACTGAGAGTTGGGGAGTAATTACAACAAGTGTTGTAGTTGTTGTTGTTGTGATTGTTGTTGGCCAGACAAGGGCAGCTGTGTGTGTGTGTATGTGTGAGTAAGTGTAAGTGTAAAGAGGAAGCAAAGTTTTTGCACAAGTGCAAAAAGAAAGTCGAGAGGATTTTCACATGCAGGCAACATGCGAAAGAGCAGCTAAAGGAGTAAGAGGAGAGTTTGTTGGGGCTGGGAGGGATGGAGAAGGGGGCAGATCCTTTGACTTGCCTCGGTGACAGCGCATACATTTTACGATTATGAGTGGAGCCTTTGTTTCAAGTAGAAGGAATTGGAAAAAGCGTAGGAAAAAAATAATAACAAGTGCAGGAAAATGTGGACAGGACATGCATTTTTGCTTTCCTGCTTCCCTGCATCCATGTGGGCGAGAAATGTTTTAATTAAAAGTGCAAAATTAATGTGTGGCCAGCCAGGATATGACTGGCCAATGACCAAAAGTGACCAAAAAGGACCAAAATGAGGAATGACCAGCAGACGCTGTTTCAGCGCACATTAAAGTGCCAAAATGATTTAAGGCCCCAGTAACAAAGTAAAATCGATAAAGGGAAATTGCTACCCTTGAAGGAATACTGAGCAAACTGCCCAACTAATTTCAATAGTTATCCTTTTGGCGTTGCCCGTGCACGTAGCCTGATTAAACTTGTCACTCGACATGAAAATGCGAAACAAAAGATAAACAATCTTCAGTCTTGACTCACTACTATTCTCTCAGCCCTCTTCTCCAGACTCTCTACACTGAAAAACCAAATTTATCTACTCTAAATCTTCACAGAAAAATGTTCATTCAAAATGACCAGCTAAGTTTTATGAGAAAAATAGAACTTTTAGTCTGTGTGTCTGCGTCAGTCTGCGTCTACGCAGAAAACAAAATAATCTATGTTTCAGTTTAGTTTTGTTAGAAGAATATTAATTATAGGATCATTTGAAATATAAATGCTTCAAGATATATGAATTATTAAATTGATAACAGAATATTGATCGTAAGACTGTTTTTATTATTTTATTTTTTTCGTATTGTTCTCTGATCAATAATCAATAATATTGATTTTAAAAACATATAGTTTTAATTAGTTTAGATTTGCGAATTCAGTCCTAATTCCAAATATAAAACAAATCCAAAATCTTCAGTTAAGTTTTGTGAGAATAACTTATAAATTATATTATTAAAGAAGAACATTTTTTAGACACTATATTGGATTTTAAAAACATGTAGTTTTTTTCTGAGTGTAGATTTGGGAATTCAGTCGTGAGTGTACTGTCCTCCAGGAACAGTTGCTGTCTGGGCAATTTGATTATTTGCCAAAAACAGACAACGTAGTTACTAAACAGGGGTTACACCCACACACACACACACACACACACACACACACACACATACAGATGTGGCATGTGGCATGTAAATACCGCACAAAGGGGCAACAACAAAGTTTTTCGGCATTGAAATTAATCAAGAAAATAAACGCTTGGCAGCATCAAAATATACGGCGAAAAGGGACGCACTTTGCATGAGGACCAGAAGTCCATAAACCAGGACATGGACAATGGGACAGAGGGTTGAGAGGAAACTAGCTGTCGTACTTCTCTTCTTCGTCTTTCTCTGTCTCTTGTTGTTGCTGTTGTTGTTGTTGCAATGCATTAAAATGACATACCAATTTGCGTTAAGCAAATAAGACGAGACTAGTTTAAGTCTCTTCTCTTTGGGGTTGTCTCTTTTTCTCCTTTTCTATGTTCCAAGTTGGGTTCGTGTTTTTGGGGTTTGCTTTAATTTTTGCTTTGTTTTCATAGAGTTTTCAGGGTTGGCTTTAAGTATGCCAAATTAAATTGCAGTTGGCGTTATTTGAAACTGAAAAAAGATATGATAAATGAAGCCAAGATAAAGTTACATTTATGAAATGCACTTGGAAAGAACAAAGATAAATTGATATAATATTGAAGGGATAACCATTGATATATAAAATGAAAATAGTTTTTTTTTTCTGGAAAAAAATGGGATCTTATAGAAAACATTTGAAATATCTTTAAAATTTATAGCTATGCATTTTAATTAAATTTTTATATTACAGTGAATATTATTGAAATTGTTAAATATCAAGAAAAATGTATTATTAGTGATTAGTAGCAGGTTTTATGTTTAAAATACTGAAAGAATCAGGAATTTGATATTATATAAATAAAGTTATGGACTCTGAAACGTTTTATGAACAGAGCAAAATTAGAATAAATGTGAAAGCCTTGAGTTTGCTTATCCCATTCAAATCATTTACTTTGCTTAAAATAGATCGTGCTTCAAAAATCCGTCTAGAATTAAAAAATGGAACCAAGAGCATAAAAATAACCTTTGCACGTTTGTTTAGCTGTTGAAAAAGCGCGCCAAAAAATGGGACAAAAAGATTGAATTCGATAGGAAATCAAAGGCAAACCCCATCCAATTGTGAAAAGAAAAATGCCCGAGGACAAATGTCCCTTTACTTCCGCATTTTAGCGCCGTCTTTCGTCTTCCTACTTAAACTTCCCCTTCCCCCCCTAAATTTCTTCATTATTTATTAACGTTTATTGATTTCGACTTGCCTGCAAATCTGCCACAAAAAATCGCTGTCAAATACAACCCTTCGTCCCTAAAAATCGACCCAAAACGAAATTCCGAAAAAAATAAGATGCATTTTTCTTGATTTCATTGTCAAATTTGCGCCGTTTTCTGTGTTTTTCAGTTTCTCAGTTTTTTTTTGGGCTACAAAACAGGCAAAGAAAAGAGAAGCGAAACTCAAGGGTAAAAATTGAGGATCACTGTCAAGGATTATTAAGGATCTTCCACAGTTTAGCTGCAGCGCAAACACACTTGTAGTACGGTAGGGCCTAAGAGGGTAGCAACCCCTAGCCGTACCACAGGATGAATCTATGCCAACAATGCGTCACTTTTTAACGTAAAAAGAAAATAAATTTATGTAATGTATGTGCCAAAAAATAGGTAAAAACGGTATAGTTTTTTGGGTTGAACAATGCATTATTTTTGGGTGATTTTTTTTAAAATTTTTTATAGCAGGGTGCGAGGGTAAAATCAAAGATATTGCGGTACTTTTTGCTACCGTTTGATTAAGCATAGCATTGCCTAACGGAATTTTGCCAAAATTTTCTCACAATATCTGCGAGATTTCTCAAAATATTTTCTGGACGCCATTTTGTTATCCTTTTGCTGGTTCTTATGTCCCTTTCTTTAGTTTTATGCAAATCTAACCCTTGTAACGGTAATTCTCCATTACTGTGAAAACCTATTTTTTAAATACAAATATTTTCCTAGGCAAATGGGATTTATGATGCGTAATTTGAAAATTTCCCATTTTGTTACCCTTTTGCTAGTTTATAATCCCCCTTCCCTTAGTTGTATGCAAATCTAACCCTTCTGACGGTAGCTCCATTTCAAGGTAACGATTTTTAAAAAATATTTTCCTAGGCAAGTGGAATTTATAGTGCCTAGTTTTGTTAAAATTTGCTCACAATATCTTGAAAATTTCCCGTTTTGTTACCCTTTCAACCCCCTTCCCTTAGTTGTATGCAAATCTAACCCTTATGACGGTAATTCTCCATTATTGCGCAACCATTTTTTAAAATACAAAAAAATATATCCCTAGGCAAATAGGATTTATGATGCGTTGCTTTACAGCTTGTAAAGCGGTTTTATTGGATTTGTCATTGCCACCCTCTAACTTTTCAACTCCCCCCTACCCTCGTTCTCCCCCTGGGCGAACTCAATTGGCCATAAGCTGCTCAGGACCTGGCACAGTTGGTATTGACACCAGTTCACAGTGAGCTTTAGTTTTACCGTGTTTTTTTTTTTTATTCATTCATTCGTTTTCAGATTTTCTTTGGGGGTGCGTTTCATGTCAAAGGTTAGACACATGCAATTGTGGTTCTTGAACGCCGCAGGCAGCCGCAACCACCCACTGAAAAGTGGTTTTAAATTCCATTAAATAAAGTTGTTAAGGTTTCGTACTTGCCTTGGCATTTTCACGCATATTTTGTTCGCACTTTTGTAAAATTTATTAATATTTTAGTGATTTCAAATGGAGTTTAGATGTTGCTTGGGGGTTACACACACCCCACACCTACTAAGGGTGAATGTGGAAGACAGACAAGGTAGAGTATGGCATAATATGGCTTGGGTGGGTTTGTCATTGCTATTGTATTAAGTGGACTGCTAGTAATTGAGTTCAAGTTTTTGACGGGGGCGGTAAATGTGAACTATTTAAAGAATGAGTGGAACATGATATGTATTGGTAAATGTAGAGCTGTATTCGGTTTATTCTTGGGATTTGCTTAAGCTGTAAGTTCGAAAAATAATACCTCTCAGTGGAAATGTTTTATATAGAAACAATATTCAAACATTTTTGTCTCAGATTTCAATAAAATTGACAATTTTTTGATATCTAAAAACTATAAAATCGTAAAAATTCGAGAAAGTTTTTAATGTTAAAATGATAGTATTAAAATATGGTTGAGCAAATTGTTTGGTCAGAATTTTGGGATTTGATATTTTGGTTGATGTAGTGTACTGCCCAAGTTCCGTAAGAACTGAGAAAACAAAAAGTTTATTGAATTTATTCAAGTATTTAATATTAATTGTGTAAAAAATGGTTTGCTTTGGATACTAGAAAAATAATCTTTTTGAAAAATATTTCTTTTTAGGATTTAAAGTATTTTGTGTAACTGAATTTAGTATTCCTTTCAAATGAAATACAAAATTTTGCAAATCATAAAATCTTATTAATTATTTGCGTACTTTAGTAATTTACACTTAAATTAAAAAGTTGTACACTTGAAGAAAATTCTTTTGGCTTTTGAGAACCACATTAATGGCTAACCAGTGTTGTCATATACCTAAAATCTGCAATGCTTTTTGTTAACTAGTGTTATCATTAAAGTTTTCAAGTGGCGCTTAGAAGCAACACAGCATCAATTAGTAAATAAAGCAGAGGAGCAAGGAAAAGGGAAGTAAAAGCGTAAAGAAAGAGAAAGAGAAAGAGAAAAGATGAAAGAGGAGAAACTTACCTTTGTTCGTGGCAGTTGTTGCTGTGGGGCTGCCAGGGTTGCCAACGCGACAGAGTTGCTGGGCAGACTCGTAAATATTTGATTCCTTATGGGAGGAAGAAGCAGCAGCAGCAAAAAGAGGAGTGGCAAGTGCAGCTTCAATTGTTGCTGCTTTTGTTGTTGTTGTTGCAGCTGTTGCTGTTGTTGTTGTTGCTGCTGTTGTGATGGCAATGCCATTGCCATCATAGACGACACCTTGCCAATGATTGTCATGGACTCCATTGGACTCCAACTCCAGTTGTTCCTTTTGTTGCTGCTCTTTATTCTTGTGATGCCCTATACGAATGTCGAGAATTATTACTCAGAATATAGAAATTTGAATTTAGTTTGCAAATACAGATTAGGAAAACAAAACTAGGAATTATATTATTATTAGAAAATAAACATAATAAATAAAAAAGAGTATATTGGAAAGATAAAAGTTAGGAAACATTAAAGCTAGAATTATTTTTACCATGTAAAATATATTGGAAATCAAAAATTCAGAACACAAAAAATAAAAAAAAAAGTCAAAAATTAAAATAATGTTATTTAAAATTTTTGGCTTTAATAAAGGAAATTTTGACTATGTCTTTTAAGCTGTTACTACTAAGAAAATGACATAACATTGTGTCAAACCATTTACGACAAAATCAATATGGTCTATATATATATATTTTGTGCCAGCTTGTGTAAAAATTCAATAAAATCTTTAATTTTGTGTTCGATGTATAATTTCAGTAGCGATTTTAGACCTCATAATATTATTCCTAAAGCTGAATTTGTCAAATTTTTGTCTTTTCACTTGTGTTCTCCCAATTTGTAATTCCTAATAACATATTTCCTAATTTTGTGCTTTTCTAATTATTGACTTTATTTTTTTTTTTTTAAATTTTCTTAGCTGAATAATTTTTTAGTTGGATTTTCGAATTTATGAATCATTTTTATTTCTTTCGTAGTTTGGTTTCCTTTCTTCCTTTTTGTAATTCGTTAAAAATTATTCGCAATTCGTTTAAGGTATTATCCTTACCATCCTTGTTGTTGTTCACATCCTGTGGCTGTTGTTCCTGTTGATGTTGTTGCTCCTGTTGTTGTTCCTGTTGCTCCTGCTCCTGTTCGTCTCGCAGTCGCTGCTGTTGCAATTGATGTTCGCGTATGAGACGATCTCGTTCGTGAAAATGACGCACGAACAAATGCTCGCCATTGTGTCGTGGACGTGTGGCAAGTGTGGCATTTGCTGGTGGCACGTTTATAGCTGGTTGCTGTTGCTGTTGGGTTAATGACTTTGTAGCATACAAACTGGCGCTGGAGCTGGCAAATGTCTCTCTCGGCAGACTATTAATTAATGTGCCCATTGTGTTGCCTCCAGTCCCTGCCACTGTAGTTGTTGTTGTGGTTGCCACAGGCTGCCTTTGTTGTTGCTGTTGCTGTTGCAGCATGATTTCATGCAATGGTATCAGAAAGTCCGGCAGCGATTTGACGGCTGCTGTTGACGGCATTTCCATGCCAAAATATGGCAGACATGTCTGGGATTCTCCGATTCCCACTCCTAATCCTAATCCCACGCCCACTCCCATTCCCACCCCCACATCGAGAAAGGGCGGTAAGGACTGATTATTAGCATTGTTATAATTATGATATCCGGTGCGTCCATCAACTGGTCTCAAATACCAGGGCTGCAGCATTGTTTTCGTACGACAGCTTGCTGCATTTGGCAGACACATGGAAGGCGTTGCTATAAATCAAAGAAAGGGATATAAAAGGGGTAAAAAAAGTGTTAAAGAATGTCACAAATTGGGGTAAAAAGCACATAAAAATGATGGCATTTTTATAGACACAAAATGAAGTGAGAATTTGTTGTTTTCTACACCAAAATCACAAAAAAAAAGAAAGTAGTGTTAAAGGGTTGCAGCATTATCATTATCAACAGCCGGTTCAACCCCCACCCCCTTCCCTGGTAACTCCAACCCTGACTCTATCATTTACCTAACTTGCAACAAGGCAGATTTGTTATGTCACTATCAATTACTCATCATATATTGCTACGCCTTTTAGGCCTTGTTTAACCCCCTCAACCCCCCTTTAGTTAACTCACCCTTAAGTTAGGGGTTTGCACGCCATTTTTTGTTAATGTTTAATCAGCTCGAATCATCATTCGACTCGTTTATGACTTTGATTGATTATCAATCTGTATATAATTTCGATTTCATAGCATTTTACACAGTTTGGGAAAAGAAATCTGAGCATTTGTGCAAAGTGTGGGCGTTGTAAGCGATAAGCGTGCCAGGACACGCCCACTTTTTAGGACCAGGCGCCCCTTTTTTCAAACGTGACGTGATGTAACTCTATTAAAGAATTCTTTGATCGGCAAAAGAAATATTCTTATAATGATGGGCGGGTGATGACATTTCATAATTTTTAAGGGAAAAATATGTCGCTTTTTGAAATGGAAATGGACGCAGAGAGAGAGAGAGAGAGAGAGAGAGAGAAAGAGAGACGTAGGGAGAGAAGGAAGATTTATACAAAGAATAATATTATATAATAAAAATATTGTTGACTAGAAAATCTTATTTTAAATTTGAGAGACGAAAAGAGACGAAAAAGAGATTTTTATGATTTTTGCTTTCATTTGAACAAGAATCAATTTAGCTAATATTTCCGTTAAAGTTTCAAAAAAAGAGTCTTATAAATATTTCGACAAAGTTTAAAAATTGTATATGTGCCCCTTTTTTAAAGAATAATTTAATTAATTTTAATTGAATTTAATACCAATTTTTAATAAACTTAAGGCTGCGTGAGGTCCTTCTAAAGAAATTCAAAAAATGAAATAAAAACGAGAAAACTCCCAACTGTCAGGATCATAAAAAACGAGTAAAAAGAGAGATGTTTCGGAAAAAGTATATTAAATGTGAATGGTATAATTGAAAGTCGTTAAGGAAGGGATCTTTTTAGATCCTGTCACTTTTAGGAGGGAATATCTGCCCCCGCTCCTGTTATTGGTTTCAGCTCGGTTGCAAGTCTAATGTGTTTGCCAGCCGGTGCATGCAACAATGGCACAAAGGATAAAGGATAATGCCGCAATAGAAATCAAAGCGCATATAAGAAAGCAATAAAGGCAAGAACTGCAAAGAGACAGGGGAAAGAGCTCCAGGTAGCTGGGCAGGATGTCGAAAGGATGCGTGTTAATCGCCATGTTGCAGGTAAAGTAATCGCAATGTAACAATGCCAAAAAATGAGAGAAAAACCAAAGATGAAAACCGCCAAAAAAACGCATAAAAAGAGGGGAAAAGGATCGGGGAGCTGGTTATCCTTTGTTGGCGCGCTCGATTTGGTTGGCACAGCTTGCGTTAAGATGCAGCTCAAAAGGATGCAACAAATTGAGCCTGAAAAAAGGATTTAATTTTCAGCTTTTTAACAATTGCCGAATGTGGCTTGTGGCCGTTTTTTTTGCAGCTGCCTTAACAAGGATACGCAGGACTCGCAGGATATACTGGCAACTGTCTAAGCAATGCAAAGTACACTAATAAAAAAAGGTTTTAAAATCAAGATTTTGTACTCAGAACTAAGTACTTTGGTTTAAAAAATGCGCGGATGAACATAAAATTCCTAAAATTTAAAGAGAGATCTTGGTTTTAAAAATATTTCAAATTAGATTTTATTAATAATATCAAAAACTCTTATACCGCAAGTATAAATATAAGCCTATATGTTAATTAATAGTCAAGACAGCAAAAAAAAAAAACTAAGATGTTATTTATATTAGTGAGTGAGTAAGTGAGTCAGGACAAAGAGTTTAAGGTACATAAAGATTAAAAGCTGCCACTTATTAGAGTTATATTCGCAATATTAGCCGAATTGGTCTTATTTTAAGCACAAAATATATTAAATGAATGTTTTAGATTTTGCAACTTAGTCTTTTTTTTTGCAGTGTAGTCGTAAATGCAGGCTGTCGGCAACTTTCACCTTTCCATCGACATTTCGTGCAACAAAATGTGACCTTATGGTACTCCTAGTTCGTTTGAATGGCATTCACCTTGACTGGCACATGCATTGAGGTCCTTTGACAGGCATTCAAGTCCTTTCTAGTAATTTAAAGTCAGCTTTCGTTGCAAAAGCCACGCCTTTAACTCAAATGAGAAATCACTTTCCCTTCGTTTCATTTTCATGCATAATCGTTGCCACACTTCCTGCCCTTACCTCCTCTTTCACTCTTCCTCTCAAATTTCCCTCGCAAATTTCCTGTCAACCCCGAAACCCGTAACCCTTTTTTGCATCTTTAAGATGTGTCGCGTGTCAAGCACACGACCTCTGAGCCCTCTAAAAGTAGGGGAAACCAAAGGGTTAAATGTTAACTAATATTTCAGCTATTATGCCAAAAATTTGTTGATGTCGCGTGGCATCGTTTTATTTATTTCTGGGTCAGTCGATGACTTCCTGCCACTAAAAATAGACCCATTAATATACAGCATTTTGCTTTGTTCTACTTAATCATAAATCAACGAAATACCATAACATATCTCTTTTATAATATTTTGTAAATCTAGTAGCCTGCTGAATATTTATATTTAGATGAAGATCTACTCTCATTATTCAAGTTTTCTGGTTTTTATTTATTGTTGCTCTAATGAACATTTTGTGGTTAACTCGACTTGAACTACTCGTATTGGAATTTTCAATGCATCATTAGCCCAAACACCGTGTTTTTTCTCCATTCATGAAGCTATTAATGAGAGGTAATCTCCCTCTATTCTAGCAATGAAATGATCTCACAGTTGAGTTTAAAAACAGTAGCCTGATGACCTTACAAAGTATTCAAATAAAATGGTTTTGAATAAATGAGTACAGCGGAACTTAATAACCTTAAGCTTGACCTAAATAATCTAGAGAATAGATTTTATTTTATAATATTGTAATATTAATATTAATAGAGTATCTAAAAATTTTGAAAATTATATTCTTCATTCTAGTTTCGCTATTATTGTACAAATTATTTTAAGTGTTCAACTAAGTTTCATTATTTATATATATAATAATGAAGAATTTTATTTAAATTCTTGACTTTTAATATTTAAAAGAATCTTTGCGATTATTGACAGATATTTGCCAAGATGAAAAGATGATTTAAAATATATAACATACATGCAAAATAACTCTTAAATTATTCCTCCAAAGTACTATTTAAATAATTATCAATTTTTTAAAATGATTTAATTTTTTAAAAATAACGTTCCAGTTCTCCCCATGTCTTAGACTTATAAACATACAATTTATCTCAAATTCTAAGGTAATGATTTGATTAACAAGTAACAATAACAATCAATCATAATTAACATTTAAACTTTATAAAAACACATATGAAGATGTTGCCATTGTGCAAACTAAAGTTTCGTTATGAATCAATTTTCAGTCATGCTTTCTAATGCTAAAAAAATAAAAGAACCGAACTATCTGTATCTAAATCAATTGCCATCATCAAAATACCGGCAAAAAAGCATTTAGAAACGTTTTGCATTATAATTACGGCTATTATTTTAAAACGGGGTCATTAACATGTGACATTCAACATTCAATACTAACAAAAACAAATTTAAAATCGCTTCAGCCAACAGCAGCAAAAACAACAAGAACTTTGATCTATAATTAGCGATTAAAATAGCTTATAAAAAAAATTCTAATGATAAGTGAAGAGTGATAAGAGCTCCAGTTAAAGTGCTTAAAATAACTTATATTAAATTTCTTTAAACTTCGCGAGCTTTGCTTAATTGGGAGAATGTGTTTTCGTCTCCAAAAGAAGAGACGAGATTTTCGTAAAGATTTTGCTGAAATCTGATTTGGAGTAACAATAAATTTTTTCGCCAGCTAATTGTGGTTTCTGTGGTGAGTTTGAAGAATGATCTGGGATTAGTATAACAATAAAAAAGGCCCAAAAAGTAAATAATAAAATATATATACGGGTCAGCTGTGCCAAACAAAGCGTGGCATTGAGATGGCAACGTGTCGTGACACGAACACGGAACAATAAATGATTTTATGTGCAAATAGTGGAGCTTAATTGGATTGAAAATTAATATTTTTTCGAAACTTTAAATATATATATACAAGATAATATTCAGTTTCAGGTCAAAATTCCGTTTTATGGCATTGTTTTATTGTTAAATATATTCGCAGCTATGTTATGTGAAAATTTCAGACTTCTAGGTCTTGTGGCTTGGACTGCGCAATGAGCAGTCAGTCAGTGAGTCAGGGCAAAGAGATTTTCATATACAGATCCAATACAGTTTCATCGGTGCTACCATTGTATCGTTAATTTGTTCGTGCCACGAATGTGAATAAATTATGTGTAATATTCCCTTTTCTGAAAATTACATAAGATTAGATAAATTAAAAGGATCTAAAATAATATCCTTTTGATCTCATCTCTAACAGGGACCTCTAACCACATAAAATCTTTGATATGAGAATATGAAAGATACTTCGTTTCACGCGCTCATCTCTAAACGATTAAAGTCTAGAGTAAAGTTCAACAATATTTTTTTTTTTTTTGGTGGTTTTCAACTGTTCCACGTGTGTATAAATTGGCGCTGTGAGCTGATTGAAAAGTTTAGAACATTTTCGACAGTTGCTGAGCGTGTTCAGTCATGGCTTATACGCTCTTAGCCACGTTAATACTAGTGTCCGTTGCCTTGTCAGCCGCCTTGCCACAACCTGCGTCCGTCGATCTGTTTGCTCTGCCCGTGGGGTACAAACACAGCGAGGAGTTGTTGCAACATTATGGCGACTTTATGTTGTCCACAATGAATCAAAGTGTCGATCCCTGTGAGAATTTCTATGAGTATGCCTGTGGCAACTGGAAGGAGTCCAAGTTGCTTACGGAAAAGGCAAGGAACTCAAGTTTCTTGCAGGCCATACAACATCGCATTGATGAGCAGGTCTTGAGCTTTCTTCAAAATGCCACACAGGCACAGTTGCTGGAGAAGAATCATTCCAGCAGTGCAGAGTGGAAAGCCAAGCAATTCTTTGCCAGCTGTCTGCAGATGAAAGCGAATCTCTCGCTGGGCTACGAGAGATTTATGGAGAATCCCGATGATCGTTATGGCGCAAAGGGAAAACAACATTATCAGAATGTGAGTCAGGATTGGATGTACATCAATTTCATGTCCAACTACGATGTGTATCCCTTGCTCCCCCTAAAAGTACACTACAATACGGCAATTCGTAAATTCGATATACTCCTTACGATGCCCAGCAAGGTGCTCGCCAGTGTTAATGAGAAGGAACTGCTGAATATCACGCGGGATTTTCAGCTGCATGATGAGAATAAGCGTCAACAGTTTCTCTCACACTTTACAAACCTCACGCAGTTTGAGAGAAATCTCACGCAGTTGGTCAAAATTCGCAATGAAACGGAGCAACTGACTTTGGGAGAATTCTTAATCCGTCACAAAGATGATCGTCTGAATTGGACACGTTATTTTGATGTGGCCTTTAATGGCACACAGAAATCCCATTGGCCTGTGTTGAATCAACTGCAGGATATCGGAGAACTTGTGCATTTTCTGGAGCGCAGTGACTTGCAACTTCTACGTTCCTATGTGCAACATCGTGTGCTGCTCAAGTTCTACGCTGTGTGGAAGACACAGACCCGGAATGGCAGCTTGGAGAACGATTGTCGTGTTGCCACCGAAACATTCTACAACTATGCCATGCTGCCATGGTTTATTGGCCAGGTTAGTACAAGACCTGACTTGTAAAGTAGCAGGTCAAAGGTTCGACCAACTTTAAACTTGCATAACTTGTAAAAACTTGACTGATTTTCAAGCAGAATATCATTTTGTTTATCCCCATTATTCATTCTGCATTCAAATAAAATAATTGTGAAAAAAATAAATATTTTCCCTTGCTAGCAAAGGGTCCCTCCTTTGAAATTGTGAAAATTCAACTCCTAATGTCGTAGTTAGTATAAAACAACACTTTAAACTTGATTCTGAGACCTTTTATTTTTCTGTAAAAAATCAACTAGAATTGGACAAAAATTTTGACTTGTAAAGTGGCTAGGTCAGGGGTTTGACCAACTTTGAACTTTCATAACTTTGTCAAAACTTAACCGATTTTCAAACGGAATATCATTTTGATCATGGTTTGGCTTCTTAATTCATTCTGCATTCAAAATTAAATAACTTTGTAAAAAAAATATATTTGCCCTCGGATTCGATTTCAGGGCATAGACTCCCCCCTTTGAAATTTTGAAAATTCAAAATTTTAAAACTCAAGTTTGCACTTTTATTCAACTCCTAATATCGTAGTTAGTATAAAACAACACTTTAAACTTGATTCTGAGACCTTTTATTTTTCTGTAAAAAATCAACCAGAATTGGACAAAAATTTTGACTTGTGTAGTGGCTAGGTCAGGGGTTTGACCAACTTTGAACTTTCATAACTTTGTCAAAACGTAGCCGATTTTCAAACGGAATATCATTTTGATCATGGTTTGGCTTCTTAATTCATTCTGCATTAAAAATTAAATAACTTTGTAAAAAAAATATATTTGCCCTCGGATTCGTTTTCAGAGCATAGACTCCCCCCTTTGAAATTTTGAAAATTCAAAATTTTAAATCTCAAGTTTGCACTTTTATTCAACTCCTAATATCGTAGTTAGTATAAAACAACACTTTAAACTTGATTCTGAGACCTTTTATTTTTCTGTAAAAAATCAACTAGAATTGGACAAAAATTTTGACTTGTATAGTGGCTAGGTCAGGGGTTTGACCAACTTCGAACTTTCATAACTTTGTCAAAACTTAACCGATTTTCAAACGGAATATCATTTTGATCATGGTTTGGCTTCTTAATTCATTCTGCATTCAAAATTAAATAACTTTGTAAAAAAATATATTTGCCCTCAGTTCGATTTCACAGCATAGACTCCCCCCTTTGAAATTTTGAAAATTCAAAATTTTAAATCTCAAGTTTGCACTTTTATTCAACTCCTAATATCGTAGTTAGTATAAAACAACACTTTAAACTTGATTCTGAGACCTTTTATTTTTCTGTAAAAAATCAACTAGAATTGGACAAAAATTTTGACTTGTAAAGTGGCTAGGTCAGGGGTTTGACCAACTTTGAACTTTCATAACTTTGTCAAAACTTAACCGATTTTCAAACGGAATATCATTTTGATCATGGTTTGGCTTAATTCATTCTGCATTCAAAATTAAATAACTTTGTAAAAAAATATATTTGCCCTCCGATTCGATTTCAGGCATAGACTCCCTTTGAAATTTTGAAAATTCAAAATTTTAAATCTCAAGTTTGCACTTTTATTCAACTCCTAATATCGTAGTTAGTATAAAACAACACTTTAAACTTGATTCTGAGACCTTTTATTTTCTGTAAAATCAATCAACTAGAATTGGACAAAAATTTTGACTTGTAAAGTGGCTAGGTCAGGGGTTTGACCAACTTTGAACTTTCATAACTTTGTCAAAACTTAACCGATTTTCAAACGGAATATCATTTTGATCATGGTTTGGCTTCTTAATTCATTCTGCATTCAAAATTAAATAACTTTGTAAAAAAAATATATTTGCCCTCGGATTCGATTTCACAGCATAGACTCCCCCCTTTGAAATTTTGAAAATTCAAAATTTTAAATCTCAAGTTTGCACTTTTATTCAACTCCTAATATCGTAGTTAGTATAAAACAACACTTTAAACTTGATTCTGAGACCTTTTATTTTTCTGTAAAAAATCAACTTGACTTGTAAAGTGGCTAGGTCAGGGGTTTGACCAACTTCGAACTTTCATAACTTTGTCAAAACTTAACCGATTTTCAAACGGAATATCATTTTGATCATGGTTTGGCTTCTTAATTCATTCTGCATTCAAAATTAAATAACTTTGTAAAAAAAATATATTTGCCCTCGGATTCGATTTTAGAGCATGGACTCCCCCCTTTGAAATTTTGAAAATTCAAAATTTTAAAATCTCAAATTTTCGCTTTTAACCAAATCTTTATATTATTATTAGTATAAAGCAACACTTTAAAAGTGATTCTGAGACCTTTCAATTATTGGTTAAAATCATGTTAAATTGAACAAAATTTGACTTGTAAAGTCAAAGGTCAAAGGTCTGACCAACTTCAAGCTTTCGTTTTTTTGTTAAATTTAAACCGATTTTTAAGTGGATCATCATTTTGTTCATGGTTTGGCTTCTTAATTCATTCTGCATTCAAAATTAAATAACTTTGTAAAAAAAATATATTTGCCCTCCGATTCGATTTCAGGGCATAGACTCCCCCCTTTGAAATTTTGAAAATTCAAAATTTTAAATCTCAAGTTTGCACTTTTATTCAACTCCTTATATCGTAGTTTGTATAAAACAACACTTTAAACTTGATTCTGAGACCTTTTATTTTTCTGTAAAAAATCAACCAGAATTGGACAAAAATTTTGACTTGTAAAGAGGCTAGGTCAGGGGTTTGACCAACTTCGAACTTTCATAACTTTGTCAAAACTTAACCGATTTTCAAACGGAATATCATTTTGATCATGGTTTGGCTTCTTAATTCATTCTGCATTAAAAATTAAATAACTTTGTAAAAAAAATATATTTGCCCTCGGATTCGATTTTAGAGCATGGACTCCCCCCTTTGAAATTTTGAAAATTCAAAATTTTAAAATCTCAAATTTTCGCTTTTAACCAAATCTTTATATTATTATTAGTATAAAGCAACACTTTAAAAGTGATTCTGAGACCTTTCAATTATTGGTTAAAAATCATGTTAAATTGAACAAAAATTTGGACTTGTAAAGTCAAAGGTCAAAGGTCTGACCAACTTCAAGCTTTCGTTTTTTTGTTAAATTTAAACCGATTTTTAAGTGGATCATCATTTTGTTCATAGTTTGGCCTCTTAATTCATTATGCATTCAAATTTAACTAATTTTGTGAAAAAAAATATTTGCTCTGGATCTGAGTTTAGGTTTTAATGCAAAGAATAAATGATTTTCCATTTTTATTAAAAAAAAATCAAATATTGTGCAGGTTTTTGATAAGCAGCGACGTGCGGATGTTTTGACTGTGGCCAAGGACATTAGGGATACGTTCTATGATCTGCTGGAGCATTACACCTGGCTGGATGATGAGACACGTTCCCAGGCCAGGACGAAACTGGCTTCGATGGATGTGCTCGTCGGCTACAGTGATGAACTGCAGCATCCCGAGCTCATCGATGCCGTCTACAGTGACATCAATGTGACCGACAATTGGTATGAGAATCTGGAGATATTGGAAAGGAATCGGGCGAGTACACGTCTGCGATCCGTGGACAAGGCGTTGATACCGTTGCTAATGCCAACGCGGACAGTGAACGCCTACTATGCGGACTTTCTCAATCAGGCCTTTATTACCATCGGCATGTCACAGTGGCCACTCTACCACGTGGACTTTCCAGCTGTGCTGAAGTATGCGGGTATAGGCAACATTGTGGGGCATGAAATGGCCCATGGTTTCGACTCCTACTGTTATCAGTTTAATTATGATGGCAAAAAGGTCAACTGGTGGTCAACTGCGTCTCTTAGGAACTTTAAGGAACGTTATCGCTGCCTGGAATCCCAGTATAACAAGTTTATCCTATTGGGAGTTCAGACAAATGGCACTTTGACCTCGGGCGATAATATCGCCGATAATGTGGGAGCTCGCATGGCGTATTACGCCTACAAGCGACACATGGGCAACGGGGCGTGGCAGGAGAAACCTTTACGGGGCCTTGAATTTAACAATAAGCAGCTCTTCTTCTTGAAATTCGCCCAGACCTGGTGCACGGGTAAGGATAATGCCTATAAACTCAGTAAACTGAGGAGCGATGTTCATGCTTATGAGGAGTTTCGGGTTGTGGGTACTCTCAGTAATATGCCCGAGTTCAGCGAGGCCTTCAACTGTCAACTGGGCACTGAAATGAATCCTTTGAAGAAGTGTGTCGTCTGGTAGTTAATAAAGATAAAGATTGAAAAGTTTAAAAACGACGGTATGGTCTTTTTAATGGGATAAATGGGGTAAGTTTCTAGAAGAGAGAAAGCGGATTTTCAGTAGACAATATATAGTCCATAAAAATTTGTAATAGAAGATGTAAACATCGATCAATTAATTCACAAAGAGGGTTGTTTATTTTTTCATTAATTTATTTATTAGTATTTGATCTGTTGATGAAGATCGCACAATATCTCTATGAAAAATCAGTACCAAGAATACATTGCGAGTCTAATTATTTTTTTTTCAATATTCGCTAAGAATAATCTGTTGATCGCTGTTGATCATATACTTTCTATAGATATAAAAACACCAATTGCAAACTAGCAATTTCTTTCAATTCGATAGACAAAGACCATCTAAAATTGCAGGCACTTCACAACGCCCACGTAAAGAGAATGAGAAATGTATGACAACTGTCCTGAATTTAGTACAGCTGATGATCAGTCCTTATAGAATAAGAACTAATTGATTTTAAGCAGAACCTGACGATGGGCGGTTCTGTTAATATTTGTCTTTGACTTTGAACCGGGTGACACCTTTCTCATTACGAATTAATGGTATTTGAGCCGAACAAAAGACAGGACAAAGAAAATAAAGAAAGAAAGTCAGCAGTAAACTACCGTAGGATCGAGACCGACAAAAAGGTGTAGAAAGTAAGGTGAGGTTTATGTGATGGAAGATGGAAGAGATGAGAGCAATGTCTTCAGCTGAAAAACTGAAAATAATCGAGTAAAAGAATAACAGTTTTACTATCATTAGTCCAAGTAGCAAAGTCAAGAAGCGAGATCGTACTGAGAATAGACAAAAGTAAGCAAAAATACAAATAAAATAGGCATAAAGGAAGCGTTGCCTGTTGCATACAAAATGATCTCTGTTTCGTATTTGTTTAAGGATCTACTTTTGAGTTTATCTATGTGTCTGTCGGTCGGCCTAACGGATTTTCGTGCATTTGTTATGGATTTTCGGCGCCAGGTCTCTTATTAGCCCACGTACCAGGTAGAAAGGATACTAGCCAGGACGCAGCAGGACTGCGTGACTTGTCTGACTGTGACTCCGACTCTGACTTTGCGCATAATCTGCAGGTCATAAAATCGCATCATTAATTTTACAGTTTCAAAATGCAAAGTGTAGATTTTTTTTCAACTACCTAAAAAGTCTTTCTAGGTGGTCTCTTCTAGTTCTGCTTCGATCTTCCCTACATCAAATTGCAAATCTTCCATTATTTAGATGGGAAATTCAAGTGCACTTTCCCACTTTATCTCATAATTGCATTCGCACAGCACAAAATGCCCAGTCAAATTAGCCAAGACGAGCGACCATTTGTAATCTTCTAGCCCCAGAAGAATAACCCGACCCAAAAGAAGACTGCAGCTTTCTGCCTTTGAGTCTGAGTGTGGCTTAAGATCAGGTTCAGCTTCAGTTTCAGTTTCATGCAGAGTCTGCGCATTGAGCGCATTAATTTCATTTATGTAAACCATTGGGAACAGGGCTTGTCTTTTAATATGAAAGGCGTAGACCGCGTAATAAAAAATCAACTTGCCCAGCGAAGCTGAAGCCGCTGCGCTGAGTGGGAGACGCTCTGCGGCAATCAGTTCTGTGAGAAAACAGGGTTGCCAGGCACAGAATTTTCTGAAGAACTAAAAAACGACTAACTAAGGCTTAAATATTGAAGCAAAGTACTTAAATGCTTTTAACAGAGCTCACGCTGTTATCGTCACACTGTTAACAGTTCAGTAAAAATAGAATGCAATTCCAGTGATGAGCTCTACATAACAAACAAAGGATTAAATAAAAGTAAACCTTATAATTTATCTTAAGAAGTTGTACTAAATATAGTTAAAGTAACCTATGAACATAAATTTGAATGTTAGTGTCACAATGTTAAATCTATAATTTTTTAATAACATTTCAATAATGTTTAACATCAAGTGAGCTTTACATTTGTATTGCATTGTATTGTATTATATTTGCGGATTATATTATCGTAACGCTGTTAACGTCACATAAACATTTTTTATGGTAGACAATTTCTCCAAAAAGTAGTATACAATTGATCTGATCAACTGGAATGAACGAATAAAACAATTAGGTAATGCACATATACGCATTTTTAGCGCTGTCACTGTTAACGTCACACTGTTTAAATCTCTGTAACATTTAAATAAGTTTTAACATAGCTTAAACATAAATAAACACAATAATGCTGTGGAAATGCTCTTAATTTGAAGTTTATTTTATCTAAGTCAAACATTAAATTTAAGGTGAATAAGAATTTTTTTATTTTAAAAAGGCAACGAAAACATATAATTTTTTTAATTTTTATTTTGACTTGACAACTCTGGCTGGGCGACTATTGTATAAACAGCTTGCCAAAACCATGTTACCATAATTACATGCAGAAAGTCTCTTAAGACTTGGCTGGCTTCCGCCGACGTCGCCGGTTAGCCAAAGACAGCGCTTAAGCCAACCCACTTCCTGACACCCCCAACAAGCAAGAAACCCAACAACGCAAGGCGGCTCATCATCATCCTCGGTTCGAGGAGCTGCGGAACAGAAATTGAACAAATGGGCGTCACGGCAGCTACAACTTGGAGACTGAAGGAACTTTTGGGGGGCATGTGGCAGAGGCAAGTAGCAACTACCAAAACGGTTGCAAGAGCCACCAACCAACGTTGCGGTGAATTCACGGTGAATTATGAAAATCGTTGCGAAATTAAGTTAAGAACTTGCGGTTGCTCCAACAGCAGCCACGAAATCAACTGCAGAAGGTTGAGGTTTTTGCCTTTATTAAATGGAGATGATCAATTTAAATATTTTGTTGTTGTTGTTAAGAGTGTTGTTTTTCTTGTGCGTGTGCGCCTGACCTAAGCTTTGAGATGGAAACGAAGTCGGAGTTGAAAACGGAGTTGAAGTCGAAGTTGGAGTTAAAAACTTGACTGCATTCTCATCTTGATGCAACCTGCTGCTTGTACTCCATCTTCTTCTCCTCCTTCTCTTTCTCCTCATCCTCTTCCTTCTTCGCCTCCCTCTCTCTTTTTCACCTGCGATTTGTATTAAAAAAGTGCTTCATTTTATTTGGATGCTCTGCCGTCCGCCTTCGTTTGGTAAACGCCCCACAAAAAAAAAAAAAAACACAAAGCGGATCAGTCGAACGCACTTGACAGTAGAATACCCTGTGGTTGGAATGTAAAAGAAAACATAACAATAACACTATCTGTCAGATTGGTTGAGATATTAAAAAAAAAAAAACAAAAAAAGTTTTTATTCTAAAACTTGATTTTCGATGGATCGGTCGTATTGCAGCTTATGATATAGTGGACTGTTTTAAAATAAACTTGTTGAGGATGCATAAGACTAACTATAATGCATTATCTGTCAAATTTGTCGAGATATCTCAAAAAACAAAACAGTTTTTCATACAAAAATTGTATTTTTAACAGAGTTTTCCCATGCCAGCTTTATGATATGGGTTTGATCCAAAAAAAAAGATTCTTGACCTGCGCTTGGTATTTAAGAACCTATATACGAAATTTAAAGTCCATATATGTTAAAGTTTTTGAGATTGATGCGTTTACACTGGGAGAAAGACATGGACACGGACATGGCTATATCGACTCGACCGTTAATTCTGATCATAAATATATATACTTAAAAGGATCGGAGATGCCTTTTGTGACTGTTACATACACTCCAGCAAGTACAATATACCCTTTAACTTATTTTTAAAGCAACGTGTATAAAAATATTGCTTGCGCCGAAAAAGCGGCAAACAAATCGCATATGGATCGTTGGATCTTTGGACTTGTTCTTCCTCTGGGTCTACGTGGACTACCGAGTCGACTTGTCTTCTGCATTTGCTTCGTTTTAGATTCTCGCATTTTCCTTCTCTTAGTATTTTTGCAAACGATTATCTAAATTGCATATGAAATTATTTTAATTAAAAATCTAATTTTTTGCTGCTTAAGAGTTTCTTTTGGATTCTCGGGGTTTTCTAGGGTGTGCTTTGGCTTGGAGCGGAACGCCTACTTATTGTTTTTATTGTTTAACATATTGCATTTGCGGTTCGATGGGAAAGTTCTTCTTTCTTTTGATAGCAGTTGCATTTTGTGCATTGAACCCTTAATTTGACGCGATTAAAATTATATTAGTGCGGCATTTATATGGTCACATATGTTGCATATGAGCATGTTGCATGCCTCATTGGAAAAAGGTATTTCCTTGAGGTGTGAAGTTGATGCGGCGTCAGCTGTGTGCTCCTTATGTGACCTGATAATTCCTACGCTGTTTATTGATTAATGATCCATTATTTGGTTATGTGCTCAGACATTAAAATTAGATGGGTCAGTCTATACCTTGCTCTGTCTCTATTTTACTCTTCCTCACTCTCTCCTACACTCTGTTTCTCTATTTATCTCTCGGTACATGGATAATTAACGCCTTTCCGGTTCTGTCTTGTGAATTTCTGGGACAGTTTCTGTAGGAAATGCAACTAGTCTTGGGCTGAGAAATAATTAAGGTAAAGCAAGAAGACGGTTCTCAGTATGACACTTAAGGTTAGAGTTTCGTTAATGAGAGCGAGTGATCAAGTGCTCGACTATAAGATACCCTGCTCTACGCTATTCTTCTCATATGCACAAATCAATTTCCAAATCTCTATTGAATAATTTTTTTAGACTTTCAACCATCAGAAATATGCCAAAAATTTAATCTTAGAATAGTCGACCATAGTGTGTTAGTCTTAATAGGATAAATATATGTATGAGCAGAAATAGACTTTAAACTATGATAACTTTTTTTAAAGTGACCGAGCTCATGGAGTGATCGACTATAATATACCCAGCACTGCACTATAAATTATTATAGATCTCTAAAACGAAACTACGAGTATTTACACTTTCAACTAACATAACTTTGACAAAACTTAATCGACTATAATTGGAAATATGAATTTTTACAAAATTTGATCTTTAGATTGAACTGCTCTATTATAAAAGTTACTCCTAAGATTGCACGAACATGATTAATTAATTCAAGAAAGTGCAATTTAATTAGCCACCAAGCGGTGCATAAAATTTAAATAAATGTTTGATTTGAATTTAATTGCCTGCAGAGCTGAAAGAACCTGATCTCAAGCGCTGATTGAATATAAATCAAAGCTGCCAGTGCTGTGGCTCAACACATCATCAGCTGCAACAACAACAACAACCACAGCAACAACAAGTATTACAATAACAAATGTGGAGCCTATTGGAGATCATCATCATCAACATCATCAAAGGGACGCGCTAATCACACGCTGCGCCAAATAGGATCTAATTTCCACACGAAACTCATTTTTTATTTTATTATAAAAAAAAAAAATCAACAATGGAAACGAATAAGCATATAGAGAGATCATTGAGATGTGTGGCAGTTGAAGTTGCAGTTGCAGTTGCAGTTGCAACCACTGACGGATGTCGGCGTTGCATTCAAATTTTGCGCACCGCACGCAAGATAAATGATGAACCAAGCCAAATAGAGGCAGGTAGGGGAAACCATCAAGATGCAGAGAGTACACTCAAAAAAAAAAAAAAAGACTTAGTAAAGTCTAAAGTCAAAAACATTCATCTTACATATTTTGTTCTTAAAATTTTAGCATTTTTGGACCAAGTTATTAATGTTCAATTGCAAATTATGAATATGTTAGATTTCCATATGATTCTAATTTATTTAGCTCCTGGTGGTCCAATTAGTACAAAACGACACTTATAATTTGATTCTAAGAGGGTTCATTTTCCTATCAAAAATCAAGTCAAAATTATTAAATATTTTACATGTAGCTGTTAGTCCACAGATTTACCAGACTTCAAACTTGCACAGCTTTGTTAAAACTAAACCGATTTTCAAAAGGATTGTCATTTAAATCAATATTTGGTCTCTTAATTGATTCTGCATTAACAAATAATTATTTTTAAACAAAAAATAATTTTTCGATTTTTTCGTTAAACATCATGTACTCCCCCCTTTGCTTTTTCGGAAAAAAAATATTTTTTTCAAAATTTTAAATCTTGTGTTTTCACTTTTATTCAACTACTCGTGTCCCAATTTGTATAAAACGACACTTTAAATTTGATTCTAAGAGCGTTCAGTATTCTGTTAAAAATCAAGCCAAAATTTATAATAAATTTGACTTGTAAAGTTGTTAGTGCACAGATTTACCAGACTTCAAACTTGCATAACCTTGCTAAAACTGAACCAATTGTTAAACGGAATGTCATTTTGATCATTATTTGGTCTCGCATAAACAAATAATTATTTATAACATTAAATAATTTTTCGATCTTTTCGTTAAACACTATGTAGTCCGCCCTTTGCTAATTGTGATTTTTGCTTTAAGAATTTTAAATTCTAATCGCATGTTTTAGAAAAAATTTCTTAGTTCTAAGACCAAAATCTTGATTTTAAACCCATTTTTTTTTATCAGTGTAAAGAGAGTAGGAGAGGAGGGGTAACAGGTTACAGGTTGCACGTTACAGGTACTTTGAGCTGCCGATTTGTCGATTTGAATTTCGACAATAATTAAGCGCAACAATGGATTTATTGTGTTTTCGTTTTCTCAACCGATAAAGAGGGAAAGAGAGAGAGAGAGACAGAAAGAAAGAGAGTTTCCATAATCTTCATTGTAGTTAAACATCGAGTTGATCTGCGGTTCGGACTGAGCCTACAATTAGTTGTGCCTCCACTGCTTGCCTCTTCATCATCATCATCAGCATCAACATGAACAGCAGCAGTTGCCATTGCAATTATCATAATTATTTTCATTCATGCGGTGATCTCGAGTTTGAGTATCAGATACGAGTATCTTTGAGGTTTTCAGTTTTTCTATTTTTATGATTGCCAGATGCGATAAGTCTCTTTATTCTGTACTCTCTCTCAGGTCTTTTGAATGAAATGTTGTTTTTTTTCTCTGACGTTTCTGACGTTGAGCTTAACGCCGTTTCCTTTTGTTTTTCCGCGTTCTCAGGATGTGCATCTGCATTCAAATTTTTTCTCTTCTCTTTTGCTTCTCGTTTCCGGCCAAACTATTGGCTGTCTTCAAAGGGGTATTAAGTATACACTTATACACTTGATATGGTTCTTTGCAAATCATAGAGATAGGCAGATAATTATAATGTCTATTACCTACCAAAATTTCAATACAATTTAAATGTCAGTAGTTGAAATATTCGATTTCACTTACTTTAGAATTTTAATTCGTTATAAATTCATTACTTGTTGTTTTAAAAAAAATTCGATAGAAAATAATTAACATGAAATGCGAGTAAAATCCTAATCGAATTTTACAAAAATAAATATACTCGTATATTTGTGGTCTCACTAGGCGAGTATAAAAGAATTCGATTGTATTATAATTTTAAGTAACACTATTTATAAATAAAAAAAATAATTTTCTAGATTATTTCGTGAATATAAATAAATAATTATTGTAGCTACATTCGACTAGGATGACATTATTAACATATATTATTTTATAATCGTTAAATTTATGATTTATAAATAAAAAAAAAATAATATTTAAGATAATTTTAAAATTTAAATTGTAGTTGAATAAATAGCTTAAGTGTTTCCCAGGTTAATTAGTGCATAGAAACGTTGTTGTTTTCCCCAATGATTTTGTTTTTGTTGTAATACTTTAATTGACAATTAAGAAAATTATGTTATCATATTTTGTATCGCATTGGGTTTAATTCGTTTGCTTGTTGTACTTTCGACAGCCATTTACGCCTTTAGGTAATTGTTTTTCTGTTTTTTATTTGCTTCTCCTCCAGTTCCCAAGCCACAGTTGAAGTATCTGTATCTGCAGTTGTATCTGTATCTGTATCTCTGCTTGTATCTGTATCTATAACTGCAGCTTGGCGCCGTTTACAGTTCGTGCTGCGTTTCCCATGGTTAAACGGACTGACTATCGTAATAATAATAATAATAATAATAATACAATATTATTGACGAGTACGTCATACGTGTATTGTGCCATTTGTACATGTAACTCAACTGCACATTTAAGCCAAATTATGATGCGATGTGTGTAATGGCTTATGAGCCAAGTTGGCAGCGTTCAAGCCAACATAAAAAAAGTAAAAACCAAAACGAAAATCTAACATTTGCTTAAATTGGATACAATTTCCGGTCGCGTGCGTTATTTCATCTCTATTTTTTTTTGTTTTACATTAAATTTGTTGATAATTGCCGTGCTTAAAATTGTTGTTTTTGTAGTTGTTGTTGTTTTGCATGTGAGTAAAGCATTTCCGCGAGAGGAAATAGACAACGATTTGAATATGAAGATGAATGAAGTTTTTTAAAAGCGCTTTAATGAGCCTTATTCAAATTATTGAGAATACTAGACTATGATTTATCCAGCAATTAAAAATGGGGCAATTTTGAATAAAACTTTTTTATGCTGTTTTTTTTTTTTTAACTTTTCCCACTGTATAAAATGCATATTTGTCAAATCCATTTAATATAAAATCAATAGGGTCTTTAGCTTAATATTATACTATATGACCTAATAATTATTAATTTTTATGCTCAAAATATTTTTTTACTTAAATATCCAAATTTATTATTCCTTATCTCGAATTCCTAAAATTGTATTCTTATTTTTTTCCGAGGAATATTCGATATTCGTATAAGGATGAGTATATTTAATGAGCCTTATTTAAATTATTGGTAACAAAAATAAAGAGGGGGTTTGGGATTGCATAACAATTTTTGTTTTTTTTTTTTCAATACAATTGAAGTCACGTGTGTGTGTGTTTGAGGAAAACAGTTTAGTGTTGTTGTCTCTGTCCCTCGAGTGAGATCATAAAATGCCATTTCAATAATCGAAAGAAAACAAGATGTTTCCTTGCCTCACTTTCCCCTTCTCAGAGCAACAGAACTTGCACCCTTTGCTCTCTTTTATTTTTTTTTGCAAAGCGGCAACCCTTTTTGCTTTTTTTTTGGGTCGCGGTTAAGATGGATGAAGTGTTTGACAACCCTTTCAATCTTCATAAATGTTGGCACTCGTGGCCAGGCGTCGATTGTGCGAATGTCTGTCTGTCTGTCTGTCTGTCTGTCTGTCCCTCCCCCCCGTTCGTCTGTCTTCTGTTTGCCCTTCGTTTGCGAGTCCTTTAGCAATATTAGCCAGCTTGTAGAACTTCTCCCCTGTGTCACATCTTTTGGTTCTATCAAGATGACGACGTCGACCTTTTGCCTTCTTCTTTAAGGGGTCGGCAATAAAAAATGAAATCTGTTTAAACGCATAAAAAATTGAAAATCTCATAAGCATGCGTATGGCACGAGTTGGGTTTGTTGGGTTTTTGTTGGGTTGTCAAGGGGTTAAGGCCATGAAAAATGGCAATGTTGTTGTTAACACATTGTAAATACCTCGTTTTTCACTTAACGGGTTTTTAAGTACATATGTATTTGATTTCAAGCGGGGCAACATACTATAGTGTGACTATTAAGTGGAGACTTTTATTGGGTGCGGAACTTTAATTTGGAGCAAAAGAAAACGTTTAAAAAATGCTTAAAGTTCTGCAGTTTTTTGAAAAGTATTTGAAAACATTTTTTTTATATGGATGTATGTTAACACCTGTTCTACAATTATTACTAAAATTATTAAAAATTAAAAAAAACATTGAATGCTTTGGATTTACTTGGCACCAAATTGAATCAGTAATAAAATTAAAACCACCACACCCACAGTTTTTAAGATTATTCAGTTTTTATGGTAATTAAGGTTATCTAGTAATATTATCTATAATCTCACTTAACCGCAGCAAGATCGGACAAGTAGAATAGGAGTAATTGCTAACCAAAGTTATTAATAAAGTTATTATTTCATTACAATCACCTAAAAGTATGCAGTAGTTTTTATTAGGTAGTAATTTCTTTTAATTACTTTTATATATATTGAAATAAGTAACGGGTATCCTATGGTCGGGATCTCGACTCTAGCCTTTCCCACTTGTTAAGATTAATATTTGTAGTATTTGTAATCAGGTATAACACTGGTCGTATTTTAAGAACAAAATATGTGAGATGAATATTTTCTTAGTTTAAGAAGTTAGTTTTTTTTTGCTGGGTAAAAATATATAAAAAAAAGGCTGCCTTTAAATTTAAAATTTGGAACTCACCCGAATGTTTGTTGTGGATGTTGTTGCTGCTGTAGTTGTTGTTGCTGTGGTGGCTGTCGTGGTTGTTGTTGTGCTCCATTAGCTCCATGAACTCCTGCTTAACTTGAATTTGTGGCTGTCGCAGCAAGCTCTCAAAGTTGTTGTGGCTGTTGTTCTTGTTGTTGTTGTGCTTGCCTTGAATAGTGGGTGTAAGGAGTGGACTGTGGTTGCTGTTGTTGCTGTTGGGGTTAAAGCCATTCAAATGGGCGACGTAAGCGGCATAATTAACAGATGCGGCTGCTGTCAGTTGATCATTGACTGAAGTCTCGCCTTTGCCAGTAATTTGAACATTAACACCTGCCCGACTTGAAGCTGTTGTTGTTGCTGTTGTTGCTGCTGCTGCTGTTGGTGCCGTGTCTAGCAACAACATTGCTGCTGGCTCCAAGTGTTGACGATGGGAATTGTGATGTTGATGTGGATGTGGCTGCATTTGTTGCTGCCCAAGTGTTGCCAGCAATAATGGCATTGCTGGTGTTGTTGTTGCTGTTGTTGCTGCTGTTTGTTGTTGTTGTTGTTGTGTGCAGTTCGTCAGCAGCAAATTGCGTCGCTTTGATTTATGACGCCAGTTGCTGCCTCTTGCTGTCTTCTACGACTTGTTGCTGCCACAGATTATGATATTGACCCATGCAACCAGCAGCGATTTTTTCCCCAACAGTTGTTGTTGTTGTTGCTGCTGTTGCTGTTGCCTGTAAATGGTTGATAATTAAAAATGTCTTCTTTTTTGCACTGTTGCTGAAAGCTTAATTTGCTGTTAAGTGCTTTTTAAAATGTTGTTATTAAAAACCGTTGCATCCCCGTCTACACTTAGCGAAAATGTGCTAGTAAGTTGCTTAAGTTATTATCATTTTATTCTTAACATTTTAAGACTGCAGTGTACACAAATTCTTAAACAAGTATTAGGCGAACCTGAGTTTATTATTTATATATAAATATATATAATATAACCAGACTTAAGTTGATATGTTTCGATCTTTTACAGACTCTACTAATTCCAAAACGTACTTTAAGTTTTTCAAAACTGTTTAAACATCTTTTGTTTAGGTGCGATATTCTTGATTTATTTTCTAAGTGTATTCTCCGCTCCCCTGCTTAACCCTTTGCTGCCCCAGTCTTTACTTGGCGAGCCTACTCTATCATTTCTGGAAGCGATTTTATTGCCACGATAACGGATGTAATTGATTTGCTGTCTGCATACTTGCCGCCCCCTTCTCCCCCCTTCCCACCCACCCCTTAGCACTCTATCAATAACTGACCCCCAGTTTATTATATTCCGATTGGAGTCCGCGATTTTCAAGTGAGCAACTCTGACTAATTCGCAATTGATTAAAAAACAATGCATTTATTTCATTATTGTCCACTTTCAACGGAAGTTTGCTTTGTCTGGAGCTAGACCATATCAGAGGAAAATATACTGCAATGTGTCAATAGAATTTTAATAAAACTAATCAATATTAAGTATTGCTGATAAGACAAAATTGGATACGACTTAAACTAATAGAAAAATAATACATTAAATTCTTTAAAAAAAATATATTCTTAATAAAGAAAACTCTACATATTTCTTAAAGTTTAAAGATTACTTAGAAAATTTATATTGTATTTGTACTTTGAAATACGGAAAATTAAATTAAAATTTAAAATCTAACTTGACTGCTAACTAAAAACCTTTTTCTGATTTCTGAAATTTTTGAAGTCCTAATTAATCTTAAATTAATAAGTGAATAATATAAAATTGATTTAGATTTTTGCTGACTTAAGTTTTCTTCAATAATTCAAAATTAAAAGCTTCTATGAAAAAATGCATGAAAGCCTTTGAACAGTTCAATACATTTTACATGTTTGCACATCATAAAACAGTATAAAAAATTGAAAGGTATAACAAATTATGTACAGTAATCACTTGGTCTATTATGCAAACAAAGTAAAGTGACACATGATATTTACAGATACTTTAAACGGAACGCGTTGAAACGAAATTGTTGTAAATTGAAAACAAATTGAAGTTGATGTGATAAGAAAACGATGGAAACGAGGAAAGCGATGAAATCAAAGGAAATGGAAAATTAAACTACACTACTCTGGATATTGTTGTTGTTGTTGCTGTTGACGTACCCGACGATCAAATGACGAGCCCGAAACGTAGAGCCTTTCCCCTCTTTTCCCTCTTTAAGTACACTTAGAGAAAAAAATTAATAATATTATACGAATCCCAAGAATTAGTTGTTTTAAGAACAAAACATCATATTTAAGTATAATTCCATCTAAAAACAAACTTTTTTAAGTACAGAAGAATCTTGAAAAAGTTTTGTAAAAAAAACTGTCGTTTTTGTCATGGTCTTATGTACTCTGACTTTTATATCATATAAAATTGTTTCAGCTATGTTGTGTGAAAATTTCAGCCTCGTAGGTCTTATGGTTTGGGCTGTGCAATGATCAGTCAGTAAGTGAGTGAGTGAGGACAAAGAGTATTATGACTATAGTCAATCAGAATTTAAATTTTAAAATCGATTCATACTTAATTTAAGAACTTTAATATACTGCAATCTAAAAATTTTAGGAAGAAATCGGTGTACATTGGCATGAGTATTTTTTTGAGTGTAGACAAACAATTGATCTGATAAGATAAGAAAAAATGCAACGAGGTATGAGTTCTATGAGGTCTATATGGAAATGTAGATCACAGGCGGTGTCGGGGGGGGCGGCATTTACATACACCTGTCAAGAGCGAGGGTGGTGGGAGAGGGGGGTCTGATCGTAACATTAATGGGACTTGTAAACAAATCAATTGACAGCGCAAATTGCCGGCAAATTGCCAAAGTGCCAGGTCCATCACAACATTGATTGTTATCAATCAGAGACAGTTGGTGGAGGGGGAAGAATAGGGAGGGGAAGACTACATTATGTGCTTTGCATGTCAGCAAGCAATTTCCAAGTGCGGGACTCGAGAGACGTCGCCCTGCACTTCAAAGGAGTCCGACTTGTTGCAGTCTCTTTCTCTCTTTCTCTTTTTCTTTTAATTATCTTCTTTCTCTTTTTTTTTTGTCTTCTGGCAGCTATTTTTAATAATGATTGCTCATAAAAATTGGTTATTTGGCATTGCTTATGGCTCTGTTTATGTTAAATTTTGATACTCGATTTCAACCTATTTAGGGGAACTTGATAATTATCGTTATTTTTGGAGTGCGTCGCTTTTTATCGTGTTTTAAAATTAAACACAATTTGTAGTTATCAAACAACGCGACAGTTATTATAGTTAACGGTCAACATACACTGATAAAACACAATCTGATAACTTAGTCATATTTTTCATAAAATTCAAGATTTTTATTCATGTCTTAAAAGCTGAAATTTTTTCAATTAATACTTAGCGTTAGTCAAATGCACGACTTAATATGAAAACTGTATGTTCTTGATTTTTTGAAGTTAGTCTTTTTTTTCAGTGCATAGTCTGATTGTTAATTTCTTAGCTCTGTTTTCATAATTTTTCATTGGTTGTACAATAACTGCTTGTAAAGATAATGTTTTGAAGTGATTTTTGCGATTGGAATGTGTCGTCTATAAAATCGATTTAAGACAGATTTTTTGAACTAATTATAGAAGGATTTGTAATGTAAAATATTTAAAATAAATGGTATTTATCAGTGCCGTTTACTGAGCTTTAAATTATAATCTGATAAAGATTACTTGGCAGTTTTCTTATGAAGGTATTTTAAGATTACATGTTTCTAAAATTTTTAAAACTGTCTCATTCTATTAAATTTTTTTTTCATGTACTTATTTTTTTTAACCGTAACTGAAGTCAATTTAATTAAAAAAAATATTCACATTCTGTTTTCAGAATATCTGTTCTATAATTATATTCTTGCCGAGGATCTCATTACGTTACTGTTTTTATAAACACTTTAAAATATACTGATCTTAGACAATCTTCCTTAAATATCATACAATATAAGCTAAATAAAAATTGTTCATTTAGAACTCGAAAATACTATGTAGAGTTAAAAATATACTAAAATTTAATTATTTTTATACATTGGTTAAGAATTTGAGTAGAGTTTTTAAAGAAAAATTTTTAGTATAGTATTTATCAATAGATTTAATACTTTTTTTTATTAAAGTTTTTGTAAATGCTCTTCTGTTATTAATACTAAATAATAAACTTAACGAGAAAACTGGAAAAATGTCTCATTAGGTACTTTTTTGATGATTTGTTTTAGATTAGTAAAATATTTCGAAACTGTCCGTAAAATATAATATTTAGTTAAAGCCTTAAAAAAAACTTTAATTTTAATTATTTCTCTACAGTATTCCAGGCTTAAGTAATTGAGTTGAGTTCTCAACAACAGCTTAACGAAATTTTAACGACAGCAAGTTGAAAGCACTTGTTGTCCCGCCCACACACACACACACACAAGAAAGAGAGAGAGGAAGAGAGAGAAAAAGATCATTAACAATAAAAATTCTTAAAACAAGTATCAAAAATGTCAACATGGATCGATTTTATCTATCAATAGATCGTTTCGTCTCTGGAGCCTCCTCAATTAAAGTAGATGTAAAGTAACAAGTTCGTTAACACGCACACACTCTCAGACACACACCCCCACACACACATAACTTGCACGCGTGTTAAGATCTTTATTTTTTTTGCCGCACCTTCGAAATCGAATTCGAAATAATTTTAACTGTTTGTTTTCGGATTAAATTTAATTGCAATGGCGTCGCTGCTTTTTACGCCCTGCAACGACTGCAGCTCTGGCAACTGTGGCAACTCTGGAGCTGTGTGAGCGAGACACGCTTTTTGATTGACTTCCGACAAACGACTGACTTAAAAAACGCCAGAAGATATGAGCAAAAAAAAAACAGTTAAAATAAAAAAAGAAAAAAAAAGAACATACACACACACACACACACACACATACAGCGGGCAGCGAAGTCCACAAAATGTCAAGCGCGCGCAAAAAAAGTAGCTGATGTGGAGGCAGCGCAGCAGCTGCAAGTGTGTGAGAGAGTGTGAGAGGGAGTGTGTGTGTGTGTGTGTGCTCACTGCCAGCAGGTGGCTCTGTGGGGAGGACAACGCAGCGTTGACTGCGACGGCGACGGCGACTGCGACGCTGACTGCGACGTTGGTAACTTGGACTTGGACTTGGAGACTTGCTGGCGTTTTTGGGAGTGCAAGTCGGAAAGGGAGTGGGTGGGGGAGGGAGTTGGGCGCATTTTATGAGCGCGCTTCGTTTTTGTTGTTTCGTTTCTTTTCTTTTATTTCTCTTTTTTTTGCACGTTTCTTGGCACGAGGTTTTAAAATCAAAAGCGTGTATTGTGTGGGTGGCCTCTATGCGTGTGTTTGTGTGCGTGTGTGTGTGTGTGTGTATTGGTAGTTGTTGGCTCTTATCGAATTTGAAATTATGTATGTATTGAATGCTTTCATGAATTGGAAGAGCGAGAAAACATGAATTGTAGTTTTAGATGGCAATAGATTTTAATAAAGCATTTCTATAAATATGCAATTAATATTAATTATTTATGTAAATCTTTAATTTTCACTTATTAATAGTATCACAAATTTAATGACCTTTGTATTGCTTAAGTAAATAATATGTTTTAAAGTTATAATATATTTTTTATATTTTTGCCGTCGAAAATAAAAAAAATTGAGTATACGCATCTTTGTGCATGTGTATTATACATGAATATAAGTTTGTAAAATTGTATAAAATATAAAAAATTGGCATAAAGAAATTTGAAGTAACTTTTAAATTAACGGAGAATGCATTTAAAAATGTACTAAGCATGTTATTAATTTGTAGTTTAATAAGAATAATTTGATTTCATTCAATAATAATAACATTTCATAGAATAATAATATAAAATAAATTCCAGAGTGTTAACATAAGAAGTTTTTTAGTTTTAATATTTATACAAAAATTTAAAACTCAAGAAGTAATCGTATATTAAAAGATTTATACTTTTGTTGGTTCAAAAAAGTGATTCATTTAATTTTAATAGCTAATGTAAAGAATTTAGAAAATTTCGAAATATGTGTGAAAATATACGTATAGACACCACTGTGCATGGGCAATATACAAAAAAAAGCATAAGTATGTGCGCTTGTGTGACAAAAGAAGTTGCATAAAGAAATCAAAAGCAGAGGCAACACCAACAAAATAAAATAAAACTAAAGACAAACAGAAATTGACATGGCGAATTGGCGAGGAAGAAGAAGCAGAAGCAGAACCGCGAATTATTCGCTGCCTGTCAAAATGCGAATGTCAACGGACAATGGCAAAAAAAGGCAAAAATCACAATTGCAACAAACGCAGACAGCAGATAAAAAAGAAGATGAAGTGGTAAGGAGTGGAAGAAGTAGAAGAAGTAGCGGCAGCAGAAGCCAATGGCAGCGTAAAAAGCGATAAACGCATAAATTAAAATAATTACAGAGCAGATTTTGCTGTTGTTGTTGTTGTTGCTGCAGTTGTCACTCACGCACATTGACAACACGCACACACACACACGCACGAGAAGAGAGCGAATTGAAAAAAAAATCGCGCTGCGTTGCGTCGCTGCTGCTGCTTCCGTTGCAACTGAGAAATGCAGCTGAGGCAGCAGCATCCAAAAGCAGCAGCCAAAGAGATTTGCCAGCACTTTGCACTTGCGTTCCACACACACTTACACACTTACACACACATTCATATATAGCAACTGCAGTGGCTGTTGATTTTATTCAAAATGGTTTGTTTATGCTTGAACAGCAGCAACTCCAACAACAACAACAACATCATCAAAAATAGCTGGGGAAATATGTGCTCTCCCCACTCGCACACACACTCAGTCTCCCCACTCTCACACACTCACTCACTCACTCTCACAGTTGCAGGTCAGCCAATGGCATTAGAGCTTCTCGCTCAGCGCGCGCATGTGTGTTGGCGCTCTCTCGCTCACTCGCCCGCTCGCTCAACGCAGCAACGAATTCGCCGTGAGCAGCTGTAATTCGCCGCAGCATCTTTTACCTTTGCTTTGCTTTTGCTAATTTCCGCTCATTAAAGTTGCCGCCGTCTCGTGAACTATTTTCACTTAAGCATTTAACATTTGCCGCTCTTTGCTCTGTTCCGCTCTCTTCCCCTCGTTCGCTCTCTTTTTCTTAGTCTAACGCTTTAAGCTCTTCGCTGGCTTTCATTTGTATTGTATTTGCTGTAATTTCTTTTTGCGTGCTTTAATTTCATTGATTAGCAAAAATCTGTCGAGCCAGCTGCTCTTCTTCTTCTTCCCCGTTCTCTTTCTCTTACTCCTCTCTGTTGCTATTGTTGTTGTGTAGTTTCTCTTGTTTTTGTTTTTTTTTATTTTGGATTGTCATTGTCTGTGTGTATGTGTGCGTTTATTTTTAGTTTTGCTGCCAAAAATATAACTGTTTTTGTATCTTTCTCAACTTGAGATACTTTAACGTTTAAGATACTTTTGATTTATGTATTTTTTGTTGTCGCTGTGACTTAAATCAACTAATCGATAGAAATTATGCTTAGGGTATCGAACATTTAAGAGCTTTTATAATTAAGAGTTAAGTTCATTAAGAGTGCATGAAAAAGCGCATGAAAATGCACTTGCTTTTTCACTGGTAAAACATAGAGGCTAAAAATCAAGTAATTCGCTTAAAACGCCACTTTTTGAACTTAATTTCACACTAAAAGCGAAAATACTGAAGTCGAGGACATTGTTTTGAAATTAAGAACAAGAAGGAAACTTAAAATTTGCTGTATTTTCAAACTTAATTTGAGTATAATTCAAACTTGATCCAAGCTCCTAACATTCTGAAACTGAGTACAAAAGCATTTTTTAAATATATAAATGATAAATCAATTAATTTGCACATATTAAACAAGTATAAATTTGAAGAATCGAAATTACTTTATTTTTCTCTGTGTACATAAATCTTTAGATATCCAAGCTTTTGAAATCTGCACCAATTTTGCTTATTACATCAGAGTATTTATAATCCTTAGCTGAATATGCATTACGCTTTTTCCCCATTTATCCCAAAAACCAATTTCATTATAACTTTCATTGTGTGTGTACTTTCATGCATGTGTTTGTGCAACCCCCTCCTCCTTTCCCCCTCCTCCACAGCAACTTGCTTACATTCTTTGTACCACTCCCCAATTTAAAAGAATACAAAAAAGTTGAAAAGCTCCCTCATAAAAAATGAAGAATCTCAGTGGGAGCGAGCGAGATGGCATAAAAGTTTTGAAAATGTATTATAAACTGTTCAATAGCCTCTTGGCATTTGACTATATGCAGAGCTATAGCGCTCTCTCGCTCCCTCACATGGTCCGCTCCTACAGTGAAAGGACCATTATTTTGTATGTGTGGCTGGAGGGGGTGAAGGACGCACCTAACTGTTCGCTTTCTAAGTTATAGTCCCTCCCTCTGTTTTCTTCTTAAAACTTTTTTTTTTGAATTTTTTGCACTTTTCTTTAGATATTTTCATACATATTGCAAACATTTCCTGTCTCTTTTTATTTACATTACGAACGGGACAAGCGACATAAAAAGTAGGAGCTATGTGTGTGTGTGTGTGAATACAATAGCTGGAAATGTGCTATATAAGGACACCAAGTCCGAGGTAGAGAATTTTAAGTTTTCCTCCTCTTTTTTTTATGTTCCTTCAGCAGTTGTGACTTTTCATTTTTCATATGTTGACTGCCTCACACACACAAACACACACACACACATGCTGCTTCTTCGCACAAGTTTTCTTACTTTTCTTTACTTTCTGCTCCTTTTTCTCCTTCCTTTTTGTGCACATTCTTCGCCTGTCGCAAGTAAATGGCTTTTGCATTGTAAAATGTTGCATACATTTTCCTCTATTTTGCGTAGGTGTAGTTGAGTGTGTGTGTGTGTGTATATATACATATGTATATATACATACATATGTATGTGCTGCCCAAATCTATATATAGAGATATGGTACATAAAATCTATACAGCGAAAGAGCGAGACAGCAGTAAGTTCAGAACTCGGCAACTCTGTCTGCTCCTTCGTACGGTATATTTTAAAATTTATGAAAAATATTATATTTTCCATCTCTCAACACACACACATAGATGCGCGCACACATGCATGAAGTTTAGGAGCCCGTAAGGCGCACAATCAGAATACAATGGCTGCCTTGGGCATAGAACTAGACGGTGGTGGGAGGTGAGAAAGGGAAACGGTTGAGGAACGGTTGAATAGTGGAGGAGCATTGTAAAATTGTGGGGCAAGAGGTGATGGAAGAGAGAATGGGAAAAGCACCTACATGGACTTGCCTTCGCATTTACGTATACACACATACACACAAACAATGTTGCAGTCTGTCTCGTTGCTTGAAATAGGGTTGTCAAATAGTACGAAAAAATAGGCAAAGTAGTTCTAATTAAATAAGAAAAATGATCTAATTAATGATCATGAAGAGTTTAATTTAGTTTTAACACATATTTTATCTATTCCAAAAATGTATAGACTTTTTTGAAATAAAAAATGTTAATACTTTTAATGACATAAAGAGGAATTAACTAATCAAATGTACATTTTAAATATCAAGTGTGAATATAAACTATTTTTTAAAAATTTGAAAATAAAATAGATAATCGATTTAAAGTTGTTTTTTTTTCCGTTTATTTTTAACTATTAAGTTACCATTTAAATAAAAAGAGGAAGAGTTATAGTGATGAGAAAATATTTAAGCTATAAGATGTAAACTTTGAATTGTAAATATTCTTATCAACTATTTTAAATAGATCTGTAGTTTTCTAAATTATAAGATAAAATTGATAAATTAAATAAGTATTTATTCTTTTTATAATTGGGTTAAGAGGATCTTTCGAGGAAACCTTAATTTTTGATAATTTTTGGATTTCTCCAATTAAATCTTTAGTACACTGATAGAAAAAACACATAGTAATAACAAATATAACTGTATTTGATTTTCTTGTGTTAGAAAACTTATTAAAATTAAATATAATAGACTTTAATTTATCTGAAAACCTACTTAAATGTCAAAGTTAATATGAATATCGTAAAACCAAAGAGAAAAAACCAAAAAATACCAAATTTATTTTAAATTTAAATCATACTTATTTTTAATATGCAGAAAGTCAAAAAAAAAAATCATATTTTATAGGATTTTATGTTGCATTTAAGCTAGGTATTATCTTTTTTCACTTTATCAGAATTAAATTCACCAATTCAAAGTGATTTAAAATACTTCCGGAATGCATTTCGAACTTATTAAGTATTTTCACTTCCGATCAATCTCAAACAGAACAGGTCTGAATATATCTTTTACGGAATAATCTTATACTTTGACAACTTTAAACTTGCTCTAAAACTAACTTAAGGAACAATGCTATTGTTGTCCTAGATGCAACTAAGATTCTCATAATATTTCAAATATTATTGGTATTTTATGTAAATAATAGTTTTTGTTGGTATGCGACAACTCTGGCACTCAAGTCAAAACCATTTCCATTATGATAATGTAAGTGCACAATTTCCCAACTTGAATGTGCAACAGACACACACATATATTTTAGTATACACACGCATACACACACACACACACACGTACATATATATGTATAACGGATGAGAAAAAGCAGTAACTGAAGGAGAGAGACAGAGCGAAAGAGAGAGAGAAAAAGTAAGAGGGGAAGAGAGATGTGCGCTTTGGAAAATTTTCATATCCTGCACATGCACATGAAAATGAACATGAACATTGAACATGAAAAACTGCACAAACGGCAGAAAATGTTGCAAAACGACGTTGCATATGTGTGTGTGCGTGTATGTGTGTGTGGCAAGGAACAGGACAAGGACTGACGGGCATATCCGTAAGGGCACATAAAATACGATAACTGTGGAGCAAAGTGCTACATATGAAAGGTATTTCTTGCCGGCCGACCTGTCAGCTACACTCAGGAGAAAACCAAGATTTTTGTATTTAAGCTGGGGATTTTCAAATACAAAAGATCTCATAATCTGAATGTGTTTGAACTTTCCAAAACAGAAGACATAAATCTTATTTCAAGTTCGTATTTCGCATTACCGAAAAATCTTAAAATTGGAATTTTTTTTGGGGTACTCTAACCTTTTTGGGATGACTGGAATCATATGTCTCATTAAAATTAACGTAGCCTGTCATTATATTTTGAACATGTTTTCTTATATTCCGACCAAGTTTGGTTCAAACCGGACAATCCCTTATTTATAAAAAAAACTGTTTGTCCTGACTTAAGGACTGATTATTTCACAGCCCATATCGTAAGACCTAGGAGGCTGAAATTTTCAGACAACATAGATGGGACAATTCGGATCAAAGTTCACACTATGAGACAAATGTTAAGTATGCAAAACTTTGTTAGTTTTGGAGCTATCTCAACCAAATTGACAGATTTTTACCATTTGTTACACCCTGACCAAATTTGGTCAAAATCGGGTAACTATATAATATAGCTGTCGTAGAAAAATAAGTTTGAAATTTACCTTAAGTAATAAACTTTTGTTTTTTAATATATTTCAATCAAATTAAAAAAAAGCGGGAGTCAGGAATTGATTTAAGAACTTTGAACTCTTACTAGTTTTACAATGAGATATTTTTTTAAGTGTACGCCTACGCTCTCCCCACATATATGTACATATGCAAGTGTGTGGTTTTAGAATATAAAGGCATTGGGTGGTTCTTTTTCTTGCACCACCCACCTGACTGTGGTGGTGCTATGTAATTACAGCTGCTTTCTTTTGCCTGCACCTTGGCTACATACGCTCCCACACATACACACACACAACACACACCCACACATATATAAATGAAATATGATGGCATCTTATATAAGCTAGTTTTATCGCTTTCTCGCTTTTTCTCACTGTTTGCCATCTTTGTCGCACGCTTATATAAAACTTTGGCATTTATGCCATAAAATTAAGTACGAAATTGAAAAATGACTAGCGGGCCAAAAGCTTCTTTGGACTAAAAAAGAAAAAAAAAATACTGACTGCCAGCATATTGTGAAATTAATTTTTAAATATTTATGAGTGACTGTTCGGGGCAGCTACGATTTGTATTTGTTTATGGATAGGTCAGCGACGAGTGGTAACCCTACTCCCTCCCCTTAGAGCCTCTCTCCACTCCCTCTTCCTTTCTCATTCTTCTTTCTGCCCATGTGAATTTCCCATTTTCAATTTGCCCAATTTTTATTGAATTTTCAAGCTTGTTATAGGTATTAGTGTGGATTTGTGTGTGTATTTCATTTTTAGTTTTTTACATGAAATATGAGAATTCGATTGAACGAATTTGGAGCTCAGCACGCGCCACTGGGCGTATGAGTAATGCGCTTTTTGTGTTTCGCTGGACAGAAGAAAAAAAAACGAAAATTGATAAGTGTGTACCTATTGGCATAATAAGTGCTCAAGTTATACATTTATAAGTAGCAGCATGAGGAATAACAATAATTGTATAACATTCTGTAGTGTAGATTCGAAAAATATTTTATTGTAGTCGGATTTGAAATATTTTTAATGACATACTTAAAATATCTACGAAAAACTGAACAAATATATATATATATTTAATTAAGACATATATTTTTTTAATCATTTCCGCTTACCTATTTTGGAAGTTAATAGCTTTAACTTGTTCCAATTTCATTTATTTGCGGCTTGAATTTAATTGAAGTTGCTGAATTAAAGTCCGATTAAATTAACAATCGATAAATTTTAAATACTTGGCCTAAATTTAAATTTTATTAAATACTATGAGACTAAGAGGCTTCCTTTCTCACCTTTGCTTATATTATCAAATTTGTGATCTTGCAGCTTGCTGATAACACAGCGATAATGATAATGATATGCCGCCTACTCTCCAGCCTCGTTGCACCTTTTTTCCTCTTTCTTCTCTTCCTACTCCTTCTACTCCATCTCTGATTATGATAATAATGCGTGTCGCTGTTTAAGCACTGAAATTGTTACCTTGCCTTTATTTGCCTAATAAGCTCAAGCCAAATAAAAAGGAATAAGCGAAGAAAAAAAAACAGGCAACAAGCTGGCTTAAAGTCGAGCATACAATAAGCCACTTTGTTGTTATGGTTGTTGTTGCTGTTGTTGTTGTGGGCACAAGTGCTTAACAAGCTGTTTTGCATGGAGGCCAAAACCAAAACCAAGACCGGTAGCCAGGCCTGTGGCTGTTGACCATAACAACAATGCAGTTAATGTGGGAAAAAACGTCAAGAATGCGCGTTGAAAATTGCACGCCTGCCCAGTTTTCAGTTTCAGCTTAAACTCCAACTCCAACCTAAAAAAACTCCAACTGAAAAAACACCAATTTTACACTGACAAAAACAAAATGGTTTTAAAATTAAGATTTTGGGGTCAGAACTAAAAAATTCGTAATGTTAAAAAACACATCTTTAATCTAAATACATTTCAAATTAATAAGTTTAAAAATTTCTATATTTCCTGAGCACAAATTTAAGTATATGAATCAATTTTCTTTAATGCACAAGAGCACAAAAGCAAGGATACTTTTAAATTTATAATTTTTTCATTGCTGTTTTATTTTGATAAATATATACACATTTTTTGCTGGCTTGGTGCTTGAATAAATAAAACTTGAGTTTGTTATTCCTTGGTAAGAGGTGAATTCAAACCCGCGCTTTTTTCAAGCTACAGCCAGGATTCAAACCAGAGTAAAATGCGACCATCACTGGTTTAATATGCAAATCTAACATATTTATATTAAATATTAAAAACTTCAACTTTTTAGATTAATAATTTTAGTATTAGTAGTTTGGTCTTAAAAAAGTTTTATTATAAAAATAAAATATGTTAGACAAATGTGCTTGATTTAAGAAGTTGGTCGTTTTTTTTTTGAGTGTAGCTCCAGCTCCAGTTGAAGACTTCCCTCGATCGTATGCAAAAACAGCTGAAGGCTTTAAGCGAGATCAGCTCCAGTTGCAGCTGCCTTTGAGTCTGCCTCCAATTGTGGCTACCTGCAACGGACTGTGGCAACACTTTTATCTGCCAACTATTTTTTGCTTTTGGCTCTGGGCACGAAACAATTCACACTTTGCACCGGAAAAAGGGGGACAAGGGGAAGGGAAAGAATCAGGAGACTCGTTGCGTGTTGATCATTTGCTTAAATAGCCCAAGGGGACACCGAGAAAGAGGCAAACAGACAGACGTACAGACGGAGAGATAGACAGACAGACAGACAGGCCGTTGGGTGGCTGCACAAATCTCGGTCAGAAAATGAGGAGCATACAAAGGTGTCGACTGGCAATGACCAAGATTTTGCGTGTTTATCGCGATGAGTTTGGTCCGAAATTATTAACTCCTTAAGAGCAGGACCTCCAGACCTTTATTCAATTGCGTGAGCTCTGCGAATATAGGAAACAACATGTGAAATATAATGTATTTATTTTATTTGGCAACAGACCAAAAATACACACGTAAAGTTGCCTATTTTAAGATTTACCAGGTTTCAAACCTTCATAACTTTGTCAAATGAGAGTCGATTTTTAAGCGGAATGTCATTTAGTTAAGGTTTAGCCGTTAAATTTTTTCTGCATTTAAAATTTATAAAATCTGAAAAAAAATTTTTTTCCTTTTGATCTTGGTTTCGGTTTTCGAGCAAAGGGTCACCCCTTTGAAATTTTGAAATTTTAAAATTTAAAATTTAAAATTTTCACTTTTAATCAACTCCTTATGTCGGTATTAAAGTAAAACAACACTTTATACTTGATTTTGACAACTTTCATTTTCTTGTCAAAAATCATGGGAAATCGGACAAAAATGTTGACTTGTTGAGTTGCTAGGTCAAAGGTCTGACTAACTTCAAACATTCATAACTTGGTTAAAACTAAACTGATTTTCAAACGGAATTTCATTTTGATCATAGCTTGACATTTAAATTCATTCTGCATTCAAATTAAATTTAATTAAAAAAATGACAAATCTCTCAAAATTTTGGATCTGTAATGTGGATAATTTTAAGGTGTGACTTTTTGTTTTTTTTAGTTTTTTTCGACTATAAAATTGATTAAGTTGATAGAAAAGAGAATTTCAATAATTTTAAATGCGAGTTTTGTGCAGAGTAAAAGCTCGTGAGGCACAACCAACAAGTTCATGTTGCATTGCAATGTAATAAAAATGTTGTTGCTGTTGCCACAACGGAGGCAAGTTCGCGTTGCATTGCCACAAGCTGCACAAAACGATAACAAGAGGAAAACCTTTGCAAATAAAAGCAAAGAAGTAAAAAAATAAATATATATAAATAAAATAAATAAACTAAACCAAAAGCAGGCAGAGACTGGGAGACTGGACGACTGGGAGACTTGGAGGCTGGGAGACTGGGAGTCTGAGAGTCTGCGAGTCGAAGCCTGGGTAAGTGCTGCTAAATGGGTTCCCCATTAAAGCTCATTTGAAATCAGACACGTCCGATTAAAATCTCATTTCTCACCTTGTGGCTGCTGCTGCTGCTCAAATTGGCGTTGCAGGCGTGGGGCATGTGGCACGGACTTTTGTGGCAAGCGAAAAGGCAAAAGGGAAAAGGGAAACGACAACAAACAGCTGCAAAAATCATATTTACAGGCAGCCGTATCGAACTCGGCAACATTGCAACTGCAACAACGCGGCAACTGACAACTTGCAACTAGAAGCAACAAAAAACAAAAACAACTGCAAGCAACCATTGATAGTTGCCACAGCGATAGAGGAACAGCAGCACCACCATGAGTATTTCACGCCTTTAACCACTTATTAAAATAGGCAAAATGTCTATTAGCCTGCTCTGTTAACGTGGCCACCAACAGTTTGTTTGCAACACTGAACAAAAAACCAACTGCTAAAATCAATAACATTCATCTTACATATTTTGTTCTAAAAAAAAAAACACATTTTAAGACGTGTCTTTTTTTTCACTTAATAAAATCAAGATGTGTTTTTTAACTTTAAGAATTTTATTATTTAAATAAAGAAAAACATTTTTAGTTCTGAGAGCTAATTCTTGACGTAACACCCTTTTTTTTTTATCAGTGCAGTTGCTTTAGAGTTGGCTCAATGTGTGGGTTCAAGTTGGTTAACCATCTGCAGACCCACTAGAAGCTTGTCAATGCTTTGGCTCAGTGGTTGTGGTTGCAGGCATTCGTAATAATAATTTGGTTGGCCCATTATGATGATCGGTAGCTCGACATTATCTCTGATGTGATATCAATAGTATAGTCTTTTTGTGTTCTCAGAGCAGCTCGACCTTAACTTTAAGAAAACAGAATAGAAAATATTCAGAGATTAGTCAGATTTACATGATTCCATTGTCACTTGACTCTTACAACAGGAAACTGAGATAAACAACTTATGAATTGCAATGTATGATAGATATAAAATATTAAATCAACTGTCAATTTGACTTATATGTTTTATAATTTATATAATATTATTTATATAATATTATATATACATTTTAATGAAAAGTACATATCCTTCACACCGCTTTTATATAATTAATAAATTATTTGTTTTTTCAGCTTTGATTCGTCTTCCCACAAAAATACTATTTTAGTTTAGACCTAATCGATTGTTTAGTTTTAGGGCAACTTGATTAACTACACGCTTAATCTTAGGTAAGTATCTAAGAGATATAGCCGATATCTGTAATTTAAGCTGCCTTCTTCTTCATTGACTGACCGTTTTTTAATTAACTCCCCCGCAGTTGGGTACAAATTCTAATCAAAACTTATTAGGTGCGTGTTTAAAAGGAGCTTCAAGGCATAAGATGGGAAGAAGGAAGAAGAGGAAGCAAGCATGAATGAATGAGTATAAAGAAAAAAAAGAACGCACACACGCGAATGCAGCCTGGGGCAGAAAGAGAGAGAGAGAGAGGGAGAGTGTTGAGGAGGGAAGAAAGAGTGAGGGGGAAAGAAGGCGACGGTCGCGCGCATGACTCGTAAATAAAATTGTAGCCACGAGCAGTTGTTGTTGTTGTTTTAGCCATTGGAGGCTAAGCGGAAGCTGCGACCAGTTAGCCAAAGTCTTGGGCCAAGTCAAGTCTTGGCCAAGATCAAGTCTCAGCGAAAAACAAAAAAAAATTAAAAAAAGACCGCACAGCAGCTGGCCAAATGGATTGTGTAAGGTTATGGAACGGTTGCAATGCAGTACACCACCGTTTTTAGGCTGTAAATTGCTGGTCTGCTCTCTGTTATCAGTGCTGCCAGATCGCATAACCAAACAGACCAACAACAACAACAACAACAGGCTGGCAATCCTGGCAAGTGCTGCTCTACTTTGTCTGTGTGTGTGTGTGTGTGTGTGTGTGTGTTCTGTGCGTGTTCCCATAATATTTAAAAATCACAAAATTGCCCAAGTTAATTGCATTTTTTTTTTTTTTTTTTTTTGGTGCCTCTCATTGCGTGCTGGATGTGTGAACTGATAAGCAAGTTGGCCAAAAGCAGTCAGGAAGTAGCTGAAAAAATACATGTATACTAATAACATCTGTTGGGATTATAGTTTTATAGTTTATCTTGGCTTTCTACAACACATTCAACAAATGTTGGATTCCTTATTAATTTTTTAAATTTCTCCAGACTTTTTTTTTTACACATTTCTTATGGTAACATTTTTTTTTTTAATTTGGGGAACATTAATTTTGAAAATTAATTTTTGATGATAAGATTATTTAAATATGTATCAGATATTGTTGTACCAAGATAAGCTGAATCAAATAAAATTTTAAATGGATAAGCGGTCATTCAATTTACGAGCTGAAGATTTTAAGGATCAGTTTCTAATTGAGAACAGGCCATTTCTCTGAAAAATCGGAGTAAATTAAATTCGCAAATATTCCTTTAAATATACTACTTAAAATATTTTAAATAAATAAGTAAATAAATAAATTTTTTTCATTTCGAAATTTATCGATATTTTCGGTAGATAATATTAACAAGGCTGCAAGCCGGTTCAGAGCCGAGCCTCGCTGAACCGGTTCGGTTCGGGCTTTAAAGCAGCCGGATCATGAACCAACCCCTTGAAATTATTTACTTTGCGAGCCCGAACCTAA